>NC_142798.1:41371128-41592427 GCF_049724085.1 Artemia sp. Qi Xiang Cuo | reverse complement strand
CTTCTATAGAAATGATACCTCTTTGCAAATGACCCTGGTAACCCAATTACTTGAAAACTTACACATATATCTATGCCTCAGGCGTAGGGTTCAAATATATAGATGCCTGGCCCGTGGTAAGGCATATTACGCAATCACTGGCTGGATCAGCACCTCTCTTACTACTGACCGAGTCGAAAATAAGTCGAAAATTAGTAAGACCTAGGTAAAAATCAGTAAAATTAGTCGAAAACGGAGTCAAAAATTAGTAAACCCCCCCCCCCCGAAAAAAAAATGCTGGATCCACCCTTGGTTCTAAACCCCATGCTTTCTAAAAGGCAGAATATATTTTGTACTTTACTGAAAAAAAATTGAAATGAATTTACTGAAAAAAAATGTGCATTGTCGGTTTAATATACATATGCTGATACTTATTCCTTAAAATCTAAATTAATTTTTATTTTATTAAAGCTATAAAAGTGTAAACATTTAAAAGAATTTTTTCCAGTAAAGTACAAAATATTTTTTGGCTTTTAGAAAGCATGGGGCTTAGAATCCTACTCATATTAATTTCTGCTTGTTTTGAGTCGACTCTGTTATTTATTAAATTAAAAAAAAACAAGTTTTTTAAACTGGAAGTAAGGAGCGACATTAAAACGAACAGAAATTATTCCGTATATGAAAGGGGCTGTCCCCTCCTCAACGCTCCGCTCTTTACGCTAAAGTTTGACTCTGTCTCACAACTTTATTTTTTAAAACAATAAAAAACTTTAGCGTAAAGAGCGAAGCAATGAGGAGGGGACAGCCCCTTTCATATACGGAATAATTTATTAAACTTGTTTTTTTTTATTTAATTTCTGATCGTTTTTTAGTTAATGCAGCTTTTATTTTGGCTAACCGTCATTGAATAAGTAAAAAAAAATTGAATTAAAATTTTTCTTTTATTTTGCTCAATGGCTGTCTCAAAATTTTATTTTGACTTAATTTACAAATTAACTAACGTAACGAACTTGTAAATTCTTATATGTTTCTTCTAGGAAAAAATAAAAAGTTGCAGATTTTTGCAGATATGAGTTTGAAACCTATGTAGCAGGGTTTTCAGATACTCTGAATCTGACGGTGTGATTTTCATTAAAGTTCTTTCACTTTTAGGGGATGTTTCCCCCCTCTTTAAAAAATTGAGTAAATTTTCTCAGGCTCGTAGCCTTTGATGAGTAATACTAAACTTAATAAAATTTATATATTTAGAATCAGCATTATAAACACATTCTTTTGATACATTTATTGACATCAAAATTTCGTTTTTAAAAGTTTCGATTACTATTGAGCCGTATCGCTTGTTTTTTTATTGTTTTTTTTTAATACGTATATGCTATTACGTATATGAGGGGTTTCTCCCCTTAGTCAATACCACGTTCTTTACGTTAAAAGTTAAAAAAAATTTTATTCACTAACCCCTGAATCACAAAGGCCGTTTAATTAGAATAGATAGCTCTTTTGAAAGCACTAAAAAAAACTGTAGCGTAAAGAGCGAGGTATTGACTTGGGGGAGAACCCCCTCACATACGTTATAATTTCTGTTCGTTTTAAGTTCTAATTTTGCTTCTTACTTTCAGTTGAAAAACTTGTTTGTTTTTTTATTTAATTTCTGATCGTTTTTTAAATAATGCTTGGAAATCCGGCACCCCCTTCATAGAAAGGTCCCTTACTCCCAAGAAACATCCTCCACGGACAGATTCTCCAGAGTAACCCCCTCCTCTAGCCCCCCCCCCCCTCCAAAAAAAATCCTTCCTGAAAATGTCTGTATACTTCCCAATAACCAATAAATAATGCTGGCAAGTCCGGCGCCCCCTTCATGGCAATTTCCCTTCCCCCATGAAAACTTCCTTCATGGACAAATCCTCCAACATAAACCCCTTCATATACGAAGGGGCAAACCCCTTCATATACGTAATAATTTCTGTTTGTTCTAAGTTTTAATGTTGCTCCTTACTTTCAGTTGAAAAAACTTGTTTTTTTTATTTAATTTCTTATCGTTTTTTAAATAATGCTGGTAAATCCGGCGCCCCCTTCATAGAAATGTCCCTTCCGCCAAGGAAACACACTCCATGGAAAGATCCTTACCCGACCCCCCCCCCACCAGAAAAAAAATCCCTCCTGAAACGTCTGTATACTTCCCATTTACCAATACTATATGTAAACTATGGACAAAGTTCATAACTTGCAGGCCTTCCCCCAGGAACTGTGGCGGCTCAAGTCAACCTGAAAGACATAGTTATTAGATTTTTGACAATCCTGAACAAAATGGTTATCTTAAAATTTTGATTGGGTGACTTTGGGGAAAAAAAATGAGCGTGGGAGAGGGCCAAGTTACCCTCCAATTTTTTTGGTCACTTAAAAAGGGCACTAGAACTTTTAATTTCCATTCAGATGAGCCATCTCACGATATTCTAGGACTACTGAATCGATACGATCACACGTGGAAAAAAAAACAAATAAACACGCATCCGTGATCTTTCTTCTGGCAAAAAAAGTACAACATTCCACATTTTTTCAGATAGGATCTTGAAACTTCTATTGTAGGGTTCTCTATTACGCTGAATCTGATGGTGTGATTTTCAATTAAGTTCTATGACTTTTAGGGGCTGTTTCCCCCTTTTTAAAAAATAAGGCATATTTTCTCAGGTAACTTTTGATGGGTAAGACTAAACTTAATGAAACTTATATATTTGAAATCAGCACAAAAATTTTATTGATGATTCTATTGATGTATCTATTGGTATCAAAATTACGGTTTTTAGAGTTTTGTTACTATTGAGCCGGGTCGCTCCTTACTTACAATTCGTTACCAGTGGCGTAAATTCAGACAAATTCTGGGGGGGGGGGCAAACTTCAAAGATTTTTGCCACCTCACGGAAGAAAATTTTCAAATTTTCACTTTTACTTTGTGAGGAAAGTACAAAACTATGTTGATTATATTCTGTTAAAAACAAAGTAAAAATAAAGAAAAAAAGTTTGAATTGGTGAAAGTTTCTAATTCAGAGCGAGTGGATGGCTTGGAAAGAGCATTTCCTGCCGCGAAGTAGCGGATATTTTTGAAATATTATTAAAAACTGTATTATCCCTTATATTGGACCTCTTAGACTCTTTTTTAGGGAAGCAAATTACTTAAAAACAAATATTGTGCTGTGAAGGGTCTAAGCCAAAAAGGAAAATTTAGAATTAGGAAACGTCATTTTGTTTTGTTAAGAATTGAATTGAGTGAAGGCCTAGAACAGGGTTTTCTGGCGCGAAGCGCAGTAGCATTACTACCAATAAACCGAACAATTAAACCAAGCTGCTCTTTTTTCGACAGATCTTTCGTTTCATCTGCGCAGATTGTCCAATATTTCTTAATAGAGCATCTTTATTGTTCTCGCAAGAGGTCAGCCAGTATGCTTATAAGACTATTTTGGGAGTCGGGACTCAAATAGCTTCCATACCGACGTTTTATTTTTTTCTGAAGATACGGGTTTACCTCTGTCATCATTTATAGTATTTCTATAAAATTAACTAGATTTTGTGAGTCGTCGTGTTAATCATGACCTCGAAATGGAAGCCCTTGGCGGGCTAGGGCACATGCAACTTTCGTAAGTGTGACTATATGCAGGTGATTTTCCGGTATGGCTTCCTTCCGATTTGAATAGAGAGTTGTAGCTAGTGATTCAGATGTGCCACACTCAATTACTTTATATTTGGTCCAGCTGCGATTTCCTTCGTTATGAGCTTCTGAAGCCTCGTGTTTTTCAATCCTTTCGAATAGCTTTTTCCCGTTATTCATTCCTCTGTCGACAAACACTACGTTATCAGAAGTATTTCCATGATTTCTTTTTAAGGAAAAGTGCCGACATCAAAAGCAGTTAAATGGCGTCTTCTTTAATAGAATATTCTACCCATGGTTTTTCTCATAGGCTTTAGCAGAAAAACGGCGACCGTTTGTTTTGGGGTATTCGGCTAGCTTTGGCTTGTTGGGTGCCTCCCTTTTATGGTGGGAGATGTCAAGATTGCCCCTCAATATAGTATCCGATGCATCGGCTACACTTCCACCCTAGAAAAATATCCAGTGCTTTTGCTTTTAAACGTTTTAACTTTATTCAGAGGGCGATAGCTCTGAAAGAGTTGTTCTCTTAACAAGGTGTCTAGGAGACATAAGGAATAGTAGACTTTCTTAGTGAAATATTTCTAGAATTTCCAACTTTCCGCAGCAAAAAATACTGTTTTCAAGCCATTTACTTCCATTTATACAGAAACTTTCGCCACTCTAACTTTCACTTGGTTTGGTTGGAAAACTTTCGTCGTGCTCGCCCCTCCCCCCAAAAAAATGATAGTGAAACCCCTGCTCCTAGTTTCTGTTTAGCTTTTCTACTATCGTTTAGTGTAACGTATTGTAATTTTGTCCTTAATAGTTTTCGTTTTTGTTATTTCATGATTACGAATGTGACGGTCTATTAAGTATGGTGCCTTTTTTCTCACTGATATTAATAGCTTTATTTCCACCAAAATCTACGATAGCATACAAATTTCTTTCGACTGATCATTTAACACGCTCTAGCATCTTCTGCATGGTTAAGCGCCTCCAAATGCTTAAATTCTCAGTTTTTAGAATTCGGTAAAATAGTCTAAGCTAGTAAACTTAAATTTAAAAGGGTTAAAACATATATATCGTTTTTTGTCAGTTTAACTACGAGTAAAATTTCGTAAATTAAACGATAACATAATCCGAATAAGAAACTTAGCAACTCTATACAAAAATTCTTATACTTATCTAGCTTATCAGCAAAATCTAGGAGGGCAAGTCGTAGATTTTGTTTTGGATGAAGCACGCTGACGTGAAGCGAATGCCTAGCAATAACAGCCGATTTAACTTTAAAAAGTAGAATTTTGTCACGAAGCAGCAATTTTTATTTATACTAAAACTGTCAATTCAAATGTATTTTAGCTCTTTGTCATTCCCTTTTGCGCCATACCCAGTTTCTAGGGTGAGAATATAACAAGAGGTATAAATAATGGTGAGCGGCCGCCTAACTAAAATGGCTGGGCCTTAGGAAAGCATATAATGCCCTGTCATTCTCTTAAGCTCTTCCAAAACTCTTTGCCATAAATCATGTCTGATAAATCAGGCTGTAGTCTCTGTAGTCATCTCTGAAGTCCTAGCCTGCCCCCCCCTCCTTGAATGACACCTCTATATCTATAATTGTTTGTTATATGCTCGGTTCTATGATTTTCCCCATAAAATTTGAGATTTATACATTAATCCAAAGTTGTACCGCGAAATTAAGATCTTACTTCTGTAGGCTAAACTTTAGTTTGCATGGAATTTATTGCATGAAGCAAAGGCTATAAGTTTGTATTAGTCAAACCATAAATGGCAAAATTACACACCTCACTTGGGCCAGCTTCTGTTGCTGCCTCGGTTGCTGCTACACTATCCACCAACTTAGCTTTTTTAGCCGGTTGACTAGGTATAAAAATATCGATTATTTTCCTCTGACTCATCGCACACTCTTATTCAACAAATGAATCCATTCAATACTATCTTTACTTGACAATGCTAGAGAAAACACGAGGCTCCGGGCTACGCGTCATTTCGTATAAGATTTTGTATTCGATAAAATTTGTATATTTTATTCGGATGAAGGATAAATAAGGGTATAATCTAAAAAAATCTGGGGGGGGGGGGGGGCAAAATCAGGTCTAGGGGGGGGGGGCAAAACGAGGTCTGGGGGGGCAACTGCCCCCCCTGCCCCATAGCAATTTATGCCCCTGTTTGTTACCACGAACTGTTTGATTTTAATTTCTGTCTGTTTTGGGTTTTATTTGTTTATTGATACTGATTTGTGGTAGTTGTAGGATTGGTAGATAATTTGATTCTATTTTTGTTCATTTTTGGTTTAATGGAGTTCTTTACTTTTTTTTTGAAAAAAGTAAAAAAGTTTAAAAAGTCTGGCTTTTAGATAGCATGGGGCTTAGAATCCTACTCATATTAATTTCTGCTTGTTTTGAGTTTGACTCTGTTATTTATTTTAATTTCTGTTTGTTTCGGGTTTCATTTATTTATTGATACTGACTTGTGGTAGTTGTATGACTGGTAGTTAATTTGATTATGTTTTTGTTCAGTTTTAGTTTAATGGAGTTCTTTACTTTAAAAAAAAAAAACTTATTTTGTGGAAAAAGTTTCTTTTATTAATTTCTGTTTGTTTTATATTGGTATAGTCTTTTTCAGGGAGAAAGACTGAGCCTCTTCTAAAGTTAAACAGCCATCCCTTCCGTAAAAACCTTAAATACCCACTGGGTATAACTTACAACCCTTACTCCTAAGCTTTGGGTTTTTTTTTCATAGATGTATTTCCGGACAATACGACGTGTCAGGTGGGAGGGGGTACCTGCCTTCCGATCACTTTGATTCTTAAAAAGAGCACCAGAGCGTCTGGTTACCAATCCAATGAGCCCCCTCCGAAGTTTATGTGACCGCACTTTCTATAAAGACCTTATATATTCCCAGGGTATAACTTACAACCCTTGCCTTGAGCGCTGGGAGAATCCTTTATCCTCAAAAACATAAATTCCAGGCCTTTTTGCTGTCTCAAAATTTTGATTGTTAGTGTTTGAAGAAATGATGGGCATGGGGGGGGCATCTATCCTCTGATCACTTTCGACTAATAAAAAAGGGCACTAGTCCACTCAATTTCCAAACGAATGTGCCCTTTTGGAAGCTTCTACGACAAAACTTTCTATAAGAACCTTATATGCCCCAAGGGCATAACTTAGGACCCTTGTCCTGAGGGCTATGGGAGGGTGTCATCGTCAAAGACATATTTTTGAGACCTTTCAACTACGTTTAAAAAAATGGCAATATCAAAATGTTGATCGGAAATGTTTGGGAAAATGATGGGCATGGGGCGGGGTTATTCTCCCTCCGATTACTTTCGACTATTAAAAAGGATAACAACCCTCTCGATTTACAATCCAATGACCCCTTTTTAAAGTTTTTACAAACACGCTTTCTATATAAACATTATACGCCCCCAGGGCATTACTTACAATCTTAGCTCTGAGGGCTGTGGGGGAGGGGGGTTGTCAAACTGAAAACATAATTTTTGTACCCTTCAACTACGTTCAACAAGATGGCTATATCAGAGTTTTGATTGGAAGTGTTTGGGGAAAGGATGGGTGGGGGGGGGACATTCGCTCTCAGATTGCTTTTGACTATTAATAAGGGCACTAGCCCTCTCAATTCCCAATTGAATGAACCCTTTTCGAAGTTTCTACGACACGCATTCTATAGAAACCTTGTATGCCCCCAGGGCATAACTTATAACATTAGCCCTGAGGGCTGTGGGGCAAAATTTTTATTGGATGTGTTTGGGGAAATGGTGGGCGTGAGAGGGGGGTTTGTTACCCTTCAATCACTTTCGACTATTAAAAAGAGCACTAGCTCTCCCAATTTCCAATCAAGTGAGCCCTCTTTTAAGTTTTTACTTCACCGCTTTCTGTAAAAATCTTATATGATGCCAGGGCATAATTTACAACCCTTACCCTGAGGGCTATCGGGGAGTTTCATCCTTAAAGACCTAATTTCTTTAACTCTCCACTAAGTTGAAAAACATGGCTATCTCAAAATTTTGATTGATGTGTTTGGGGAAATGGTGGTTGTGAGAGGGCTGGGAAAATTCTTTATCCTCAAAAACATAATTTCCAGACCTTTCTGATACGCTGAACAAAATGGCTGTCTTAAAATTTTGATTGTAAATGTTTGGGAAAATAATGGGCATGGGGGGGGCATTTGCCCTCCAATCACTTTTGAGTATTAAAAAGGGCACTATCACTTTCAATTTCCAATCTAATGAGCCCTTTGTGAAGATTCTACGACAACACTTTCTATAAAAACCTTATATGGCCCCAGGGCATAAATTACAACCCTTGCCCTGAGGGTTGTACGGGGGGGGGGGATGTCATCCTCAAAGACCTAATTTCCAGAACTTTAAACTACGTTGAACAAAATGGTTATCTCAAAATTTTGACTGCATGTGTTAGGGGAAATGGTGGGCGTGATGTGGGTTAGTTGCCCTTCAATCACTTTCGACTATTAAAAATAGCACTAGCTCTCTCAATTTCCAATCGAATGAGCCATTTTTTTAAGTTTCTTCAACACCGCTTTCTGTAAAAACCTTATATGCCCGTTAGGGCATAATTCACAACACTTACCCTTAGGGCTGTGGGGGGGGGGGTTCATCCGTAAAGACCTAATTTCTTTTACTGTTAATTGGGTTGAAAAAATGGCTGTCTCAAAATTTTGATTGGATGTGTTTGGGAAAATGGTGGGTGTGAGAGGGAAGGTGGTAGTTGCCCTCCAATCACTTTTTATTATTAAAAAGGGCACTAGCCCTTCCGATTTTCAATCGAATGAGCCTTTTTTCAAGTTTCTACAACAACGCTTTCTATTAAACCTTATATGCCCCCAGGGCATAACTTACAACCCTTGCCTAGAGGGGTGTGGGGGGGGGGGGAGGGTATCATCCTCAAAAACCAAATTTCCAAAACTTTCAACTGCGTTGAACAAAATGGATATCTCAAAATTGTGATTGCATGTGTTTGGGGAAATGGTGGGCTTGAGAGGGGGGTGAGTTGTCCTCCAATCACTTTCGACTATTAAAAAGGGCACTAGCCCTTTCAATTCCAATTGAATGAGCCCTTTTTAAAATTTATATGGCAAAGCTTTGTATAAGAACCTTATATGCTCCAAGGGCATAACTTACTACCCTTGCACTGGGGGGGGGGGGTTGTCATCCTCAAAGACATAATTTCCAGCACTTTCAAATACGTTGAACAAAATGGCTGTCTCAGAATTGTGATTGGATGTGTTTGGGAAAATGTTGGGCGTGAGAGGGGGGTTAGCTGCCCTCCAATCACTTTCGACTATTAAAAAGGGCGCTAGCCCTTTCAATTTCCAATCAAATGAGCCCTTTTTGAAGTTTCTACGACAACGCTTTCTATAAAAACCTTATGTACCCCCAGGGTATAACTTACAGCCCTTGTAAGTTGTAAACTTACAACCTCAGACCCTTGTAAGGCTCTGAGGGGGCTATCATCTTCAAAGACCTAATTTCTAAAACTTTCATCTGCGTTGAACAAAATGGATATCTCATAATTTACACAAAATGGATATCTCATAATGTGGTTGGGGAAATGGTGGGCATTAGAGGGGGGGGGGGTTAGTTGCCCTCCAATCACTTTCAATTATTAAAAGGGCACTAGCCATTTTAATTTTCAACTGAATGAGCCCTTTTTGAAGTTTTACGACAACGCTTTCTGAAAAACCTTATATGCCCGCAGGGCATAACCTACAACCCTCGCCCTGAGGGCTGTGGGGGGTTTTTCATCCTCAATGACTCAATTTCCAGGACTTTCAACTACGTTGAACAAAATGGCCACCTCAAAATTTTGATTGGATGTGTTTTGGGAAATGGTGTTTGTGAGAGAGGGGTTAGTTGCCCTCCAATCACTTTCGACTATTCAAAAGGGCACTTGCCCTTTGAATTTCCAATTGAATGAGCCCTTTTTGAAATTTATACCGAAACGCTTTCAATAAAAACCTTATATGTCCCCAGGGCATAAAGTACATACCTTGCCCTGAGGACTTTGGGGGAGTGTCCTCCTCTAAGACATAATTTCTAGATCTTTCAACTACGTTGAACAAAATAGCTATCTCAAAATTTTGATTGGATGTGTTTAGTGAAATGATGCGTGGAAGGGCGTTGGGTGCCTTCCAATCACTTTCGACTATTAAAAAGGGCAGAAACCCTTCCAATTTCCAATCGAATGAGTCCTTTTCCAAGTTTATACGACAACTCTTTCAATACGAAGTGACCTTCTCTAAAACCAAGAAACCAAAAAAATAAATGAATAATACATTGTGTCAACATCGTTCTTTACTTAGGCAGCGCTATAACGCTGCCTATGATATTCAACTGTTCCTGGAAAGTTTATTTCAAATTCTCATCCTGGAGTCTATCAAAGTCAGAACTTTGAAACAGGAAAGTTCTCGAAAATTCTCATAGTAGAATCTACCAGGGCCAAAGTTTCCTGGAAGGTAGTTATCTCTCTTGAAATTTAGCTTTAGATTAACCCTAGACACTTCTAGATGGTGATCTTTACTTTTAATATCAGTAATGGTACTCCTATATACTCTGGTAGCTTGTATCGTTTCTGTCATTCTTCTGTTTATAATAACACAGTCAATAGGGTTGGTCATCTTATTGTCGTTTGAGTACCATGCTAACTTATGGACCATTTATGACCAAGTACTCTATCGGTTATAGCTATATTTGTTTACTTACAAAATTGCAGCCGTCTGTAACTGTTACTGTTTTCTGTCCTTGCGCTAAATTTACGTAGGCTAGGATACCATCTATTCCTATTTCTAACACCCTAGACATAGAAATTTCCTAATAAAATGATCATAAAACTACATAGGATCCTGTCTATTTGTATTAGTATCTGTAAGCAAAATTCATCGTAAGCAAAATTCATACGGCATAATTTCTATTTGTTCAAAGCTTTAATGTCTCTCTACTGATAGCCTAACCTGGGTTCCTTCTCGGGTTTCAAAGTTTTATAAAGGCCAGCATCTCATTCGTGTAAATTTTCTAAGTTTTATTCATTTTCAATTAGGTACTGAAGTTGACCCTGCATATCCGTCTTGAATTTCTTTTACTTTCTTTATTTCCTAAACAGGCCTTATCCATTAGACGTTTTAATTTATGATTGATTACAGACATTGTGTTTTATAAAGTGTCACGTTTTTATGTTTCATGCCATTAGCCAAGGTCTCTTTTCAAGTGTTTGTCAGTAGTTGGCATCTTATTTAAACTACCTCCCGGGGAGTTATGATGTTGGTAGACTCCAAGATGAGAATTGAGAGAAACTTTCCAGGAACAGTTGAATCCTAAACTTGAGAGTTAAGAATTTGATAATGAGGAAGATTGTTAAAATAATTTTAGAAAAATAATTTCTGAAGTTGCGGAAGGTGTATTAGGGAAGGAAGCTATTACTGTAACTAAGCATATCAGTGGAAAACATTTATATTTAATAGAAAGGAGAAAGAACTTGTACAAGAATTATCTGAGTGATAGATCGTATGAAAACAAAAGAAATGTAAAGAAAGTGGAGAAAGCATTAAAATATGAACTAAGGAGGTGTTAAATGGAGGCCATGGATAAAATTGCCGAGGATCTGGAAGATGCAGCTAGACGGCATAATAGTAAAATATTGTACTGGCACGTTAACAATTGAAAGGGAGTAGTCAATCTGGACTTGTCCCATTTAAAGATAGGAATGGGGGTCGAACATTTTGAGCATTTTGAGATGGGCCGAACATTTTGAGAGCTTGCTTAACCGAGATAGAGTTGCAGGAAAAAATATAGAGGAAAATGAAAAAGTTTGTGATACCTTGGATATGAAAGAAGATTTGTTTTGTGAGGAGGAATTAGCAACAGTAATAAAAGGATTAAAGAATAATAAGGCTCCAGGTGCTGATAGGGTGGTAAATGAGTTTCTTGAATATGGTGGCTCTGAGGTTAGAAAATAAGTTACTGAAGATTATGAATACGATTTTTGAAAAAGGGGAAGTACCTAACGATTTTAGGAAAACCTTAATTAAGCCACTTTATAAGAAAGGTGATAAAAGTGAGTGTGGTAATTATCGAGGCATTAGTCTGGTAGCAAATTACTTAGTAATATGATACTTTTTAGACTGAGAGATGCCGTAGACAAAATTTTAAGAGAAGAGCAGTCCTGTTTTAGAAAAAGTAGAGATGTGTCGACAAAATTTTCACTCTTAGGCTAATAATTGAGAAATGCCTGAGTTTTCAAACATCTTTGGTCCTCAGTTTTATAGATTATGAACAAGCGTTCGATTCTATTGATAGAAGAGCTTTAGTAAAAGTTTTATCCTTGTATGGTATACCAGACAAATACATTAAAGTGATTAGTGCTATGTACGAGAATAACACTGCTGCGGTTAAAGTAGGAAATGAGGTTAGCAGCTGGTTTTGTATCAAATCAGGAGTGAAGCAGGGTTGTGTTCTATCCCCCTTTATATGGATTATTTTGATGGACTTTGTCTTAAGGAGCACAGGAAAGGCAATGGGAGACCACGGAATCAAATGGGGAGGAAAAAATCTCCTGGGCTTGGATTATGCTGATGATTTAAGCATCCTATATGAAAGTGTGAGCAAAATGAAGGAAGTTTTAGAGGTTTTGCGAGTTCAGGGTGCTAGAATTGGTTTGAAAATTAATGTTAGGAAGACTAAGTCACTAAGGCTAGGAATAAGTGAAGATGAAAAGGTGACGTTGGGTAATGAAAACATTGATTAGGTGGGCAGCTTCACTTACCTTGGTAGTATTATTAGTAAAGATGGTGGGAGCAGTGAAGATGTTAAAAATAGAATAGCCAAGGCTCAGGATGTTTTTTCACAGTTAATAAAAGTTTGGAAGAATAGGAAGATAAGTCTGCAAACCAAGATTAGAATATTACAAGCTACAGTGATGACAGTGGTCAAATATTGCTCTGAAGCATGAGCACTCCGAAAAGCGGATGAAGATTTGCTAGATGTTTTCCAGAGAAATTGCTTAATGAATGTTCTGGGTACCCGGCTGACTGACTGTATTTCAAAGAATAGGCTATGCGAAAAATGTGGTTCAGTACTGCTCTCTGGGGCTATAATGAAAGAAAGCTTGAGGTAGTTAGGGCATGTTGTGCGGATGAAGGATGACAGATTGCCGAAGATTCTTCTTTTCGGCCAACCATCTAGGGCTAAACGGAAAGCAGGTCGTCCCCGTTTGGGGTGGGAGGACGTCATAAAGAAAGATTTAAAGGAAATGGGAACTTCCTGGGCGGGTGTAAAAAGGGAGGCTTTGAATAGATTGAGGTGGAGGAGGAGCGTGCGTAGCTGTGTCGGCCTCAGGCGGGTTGGTGCTGCGGTGAGTTGTTAGTAGTAGTAGTAATCTGATTGTAGATGTCTTGACTGGACATTTACTTTTCTAACTTTTTTTTGTAGTTGGATGTACTGTGTTTATTCCGTCGTACGTAAAACGCCAAATGAAAAGTCACATTTTCATTTTGTGTATTATTGACAGAAAACAAACTAAGATCAACCAATGAGAAGCCTCGTTTTCCTCTGCAATGTATCAGGAAAATGACAAATAAAGGCGGCTTTGTTCATTTACTCAGGAGTTTATAGCCTTTTGGGCTATTTAAAATAGATGGCTGTTTAAAAGCAAAAAAATTCAAAGTTTCAGCATGAAGATTTACCTGCTAATTATCAGCTCTATTTCTTGTTTAAAATATCTTTTTATTCCCGCATAGTATGTAACATTTATAGTTAAATATATAACCTCCATAATTTTAACAATGAAATATTGGAATAATGATTGTAACAACTTTTACTTGCTAATAAAAAAATACTTTTGACAAGGTAGGCCTATAGGCTAGAACAGGTCTAACAATTTTGTAATATTAAGACTAGCATTTATTCTATTTGGAAGGATTTTCGGTAAAATTCTACTTTAGTTACTTTTGGCTATCTTGGAAAGGGGTTGGGTTAGGAAAATGAAACGTTCAGGGATGGATCTACATGCTGAGGTAGGCCTATGTCCCAGGAAGGTACTTTGAACTACCTACATCCACTCCTTTCCCCCTCTATATAAAGTTAAATTACTGCACATTACTAGTTGTTTTAGCTCACATTTCATCCTATATTACTATCATAATTATAAATCACTGCTTACCTCACACAAGTTCAGCTTTTAACCTTGTTCATTAAAATATATTCCAAAATCATATTTTCATTTAATAATCCATTTAACTTATTTACTGTATAGCTGACATTGCTTATTGAACCCGTTTGTGATGTTCACAACTTTGCTTATCATAACCCCCTTCAACAGTAGCATGCTGGTACCATTAGGTAGGAGTCAACTTTGTGTTGATAAGCCATTTACACTTTATTGATAGGGAAAGGATATGACAAGAGATAGACCAGTAAAGAAATTAAAATTGTTTTAGAGGACAAATTATGTTATGAGAAGATGGTTTTATTTTATAGTTCCATGTACTCATCAAGGAAAGAGGTTTGTAAAATCCCCCTTCCCCCCAAACTCAAAATTTTCTAAAATTCTACTTTAGAAGCTTTTTAAATATTTCTAAAGCACTAATTGATAGAGGGCTACAAACATCAGAATTGACTTTAGAAGACAATTTATGTCATGGGAAGATGTTTTTGAAATCCCCCTTCCCCCCAAACTCAAAAATGTCTAAAATTCTACTTTAGAAGCTTTTTAAATATTTCTAAAGCACTAATTAATAGAGTGCAACAAACATCAGAATTGACTTTAGAAGACAAGTTATGTCATGGGAAGATGTTTTTGAAATCTCTCTTTCCCAAAACTCAAAAATTTCTAAAATTCTACTTAAGAAGCTTTTTAAATATTTCTAAACCACTAATAGATAAAGCGCTACAAATATCAGATTCAGTTTCAGAGGGCAAATTATGTTATGGGAAGATGTTTTTAAACCCCCTTCCCCCCAAACTCAAAATTTTCCTAAATTTTACTTTAGAAGCTTTTTTAAATATTTCTAAAGCGCTAAGACATAGGCCTAGAGCACTACAAACATCATAATCAACTTTCAGAGGACAAATTATGTTATGGGAAGATGTTCTTGAAATCCCCCTTCGTCCCAAACTCAAAATTTTACAAAATTCTAATTTATAAGCTTTTTTAAATATTCTAAAGCGCTAAGTCATAGAGCGCTACAAACATCAGAATTGACTTTAGAGGACAATTTATGTCATGGGAAGATGTTTTTGAAATCCCTTTTATCCCCATACTCAAAATTTTCCAAAATTCTACTTTAGAGACTTTTTTAAATATTTCTAAAGCGCTAAAACATAAAGCACTACAAACATCAGAATCGACTTTAGAGGACAAGTTATGTCACGTGGAGATGTTTTTGAAATCCCGTTTCCCCCCAAACACAAAAATTTTTTTAAATTCTACTCTAGAAGTTTTTTAAATATTTCCAAAGCACTAACAGATAGCGCGCTTAAAACATCAGAATCAACTTTAGAGGCCAAATTAATTCTACAATAATTCCCCCTTCCCCCCAACTCAAAATTTATTTGAAATCCCCCTTCACCCCAAACTCAAATATTTCCAAAATTCTACTTTAGAAGCTTTTTTAAATATTTCTAAAGCGCTAAGACGTAGAGTGCTACAAACATCAGAATCAACTTTAGAGGACAAGTAATGTTAAGGCAAAAAGCTTTTGAAATCTCCCTTCGTCCCAAACTCAAAACTCTACCTTAGAAGCTTTTTTAAATATTTCTGAAGTGCTAAGTCGTAGAGCATTATACACATAAGAATCAATATTAGAGTATAATTTATGCCATGGGAAGATATTTTTGAAATCTCCCTTCACCTCACACTCAAAGTTTTCCAAAATTCTACTTTAGAAGCTTTTTTAAATATTTCTAAAGAGCTATGACATAGAGTGCTACAAGCATCAGAATTAACTTTAGAGGACAAGTTATGTCATGGGAAGATGTTTTTGAAATCTCCCTTTGCCCCAAACGCTAAAATTTTCCAAAATTATACTTTAGTAGCTTTTTTAAAAATTTGCAAAGCACTAAGATATAGAGCACTACAAACATCAGAATCTACTTTAGAGGACAATTATGTCATGGGAAGATGTTTTTGAAATCCCCCTTTGCCCTAAACTCAAAATTTTCCAAAATTCTTTTTTAGAAGCTTTTTAAGTATTTCTAAAGCACTAAGACATAGAGCGCTTCCAACATCAATCAATCAATCAATCAATCAATTTATTAATACTAAAAAAAAACAATACAATTACAAACTTAAAAATTTAAACCCCCCAAAGAATAAAATATTTTAAAGGGCAAAAAAAAAAAAAAAAAAAATTTTAAAAACCAATAAAAAAAAAAAAAAAAAAAAAAAAAAAAAATTAGATAAGAGACATTTATTAAAATATGATAAATAATATGATAAAATAGGATAATTATTTTAAATATATTTAATTAAAAAAAAAAGAAAAAAAAAAAGACAAAAATGTGGATATAATGCAAAAAATTAATAAAAAAGGGGGAAAATACTATAATGGAAATACCCAGCGAGAAAGTGCCTTTGCAAAAAGAGATAGAGGGACATCAGGAGGGATGGAGTTCCATAGTAAAATAGATTGATAAACAGGAGACCTCTGACCTGCTGTCGATGAACGCTTAGGTAAAATGAACCTGCGATAAGAGCTACATAAAAAAGAAGAGTACCTACCTGAGCCTGACAGAAAGAAAAACTGCTGCAGAGATGGTGGGAGTCTACCTAGAAAAGCGGAATGTGCTAAATAAAGGTAACTTTTACCCACAATACGATCCAGCGGAGCTATTCCAATATCATTATAAAGATCAGAGGAAGGGTAAAAACGAGGAAGAAGAAAAGTAGCCTTCACTGCCCTATTTTGGGCTCTTTGAAGTGAGCAGAGAAGAGATTTATTAGTACAACCCCAGACAGAACAGCAATAAGAAAGGTAAGGAAAAATAAAAGCATAATAAAGAGAAAGCATAACATCTGGGGGAAGAAATGAGTTAACCCTGTATAACATTGAAGATTGGCGGAGGACAAGGGACCGGGTATGAGTTATATGGGGTTTAAAAGAAAGAAAACAGTCAAGATACACACCAAGAAATTTCACTATAGTAGCTTGCGGTATAATATCATTCCCATAAGTCAGGATGGTTGGTTGCCCTGCGTCTCTCATACGATAAGGGGTTCTAAAGTGTACAATGGCACTTTTTTGGCTGTTGAGAGTCATACCATTTGACCAGCACCAATCTTTTACTTTATCAAGAAGACCTTGAGCTAGGGAAATGGCAGATGGCAGGTCCACTGCAGCAATGAAGAAGTTACTGTCATCAGCAAAAAGTATAGGGTGCACAAGGGGATGAAGACCATCAACAAGATCATTAATATAAATTAAAAACAAAAGTGGTCCAAGCACAGAGCCATGTGGGACACCTTTCACAATAGGCAAGGAAGAGGAAGAAGTACCATCAACCGAAACATACTGAGATCTCCCTGAGAGGTAAGACCTAAACCATTCAAGTGGGACTCCATGCACTCCAAATGAAGATAGTTTAGACAAAAGAACAGAGTGAACGACCATATCAAATGCCTTTGAAAAGTCAAGAAATAGACCCAAAACACACAAGCCCTTGTCAAGATTAACACGCACAAACTCTGTTGCATCTGAAAGTGCATGCAAGGTAGAGAAACTGGGACGAAAGCCATACTGATGGTTAGTTATGAGAGAATTACCTTCAGTCTTATTAGTACTAAATACAAATGAAGAGAGTCTACAATACACTACTTTTTCAACAACCTTAGAAATTACAGGAAGGAGAGAAATAGGTCTATAGTTTGAAATTAGAGATGAATCACCTTTTTTAAACAAAGGTACAATATTAGCAACCTTAAATAAATGAGGAAAAACACCAGAAGAAAGAGAGGTCAGAATCGACTTTAGAGGACAAGTTATGTCATGGGAAGATGTTTTTGAAATCCCCCCTCCCCCCAAAATCAAAATTTTCCAAAATTCTACTTTAGAAGCTTTTTTAAATATTTCTAAAGTGCTAAGACATGGAGCACGACAAACATCAGAATCGACTTTAGAGGACAAGTTATGTCATGGGAAGATGTTTTTGAAATCCCCCTTTGCCCTAAACTCAAAATTTTCCAAAATTTTACTTTAGAAGCTTTTTTAAATATTTATAAAGCACTAATAGATAGAGCGCTACAAACATCAGAATCAACTGTAGAGGCCAAATTAATTCTACAATAATTTCCCCTTCCCTCCAAACTCAAAATTTTTCAAAATTCTATTTAAGAAGCCTTTATAAATATTTCTAAAGCGCCATTATATAGAGCGCTAATAATATCAGAATCAACTTAAGAGGATATTTTTTGTCATGGGAAGATGTTTTTGAAATGCCCATTACACATGAAATTCTGACAAAACAAAATTTTACCGTAATTTTCAGTTATCAGTTTCTTTTTCTCTGGCTTTAGTTCTGAAAACACAATTTCCGTTATTTGAGCAGAATTTTAAGCCATATCAATGTTATAAGTTATGTCATGGGAAGATTTTTTTGAAAAAGCCATTACCCATTGAAATTTTGACAAAACAACATTTTACCTTAATTTTCAGTTATCAGTTTCTTTTTCTCTGGCTTCAGTTCTGAAAATCATTTGAGCAGAATTTTAAGCCATATCAATGTTTTATTTCCAAAATTTAGGAAATGTATTTGCATATATTTAAAACCTTATAAGTTGGGATTGAGCAAAGTTTTGAAGCTGAAATAATTTTGTTGTGCTTCATTTAAACAGACCAGTTAAGATAGGAGTAGGGCAACAATTAGTGATAAGAAAAGAGTTAAAGAAAGATGGGCAGAACATTTTGAGAATAATAAAAAAGGAAAAGACTCCAGGTGCTGATAGCATGGTAAATCAGTTTCTTAAATATGGTGGTTATGAAGTAAGAAATAAGCTACTGAAAATTGTGAATATGTTTTTTTGAAAAAGGGGAAGTACCTAGCAATTTTAGGAAACCCCTGTATGATAAAGGTGATAGGAGTGAGTGTGGTAATTGTAGTGGCATTATCCTGGCTTCTGTAGGTAGTACATTATTTTGTATGATGATTCTGTAGACATAGCTTTAAGAAAAGAACAGTATAGTTTTAGGCAGGGTAGAGGATGTGTTGACCAAATTTTCACTCTTAGATTAATAATTAAGAAGTGCCTGACACATCAAACACCTTTAGTCCTCACTTTTATAGATTATGAGCAAGTGTTTGATTCAGCTGTTAGAAGAGCATTAGCAAAAGTCTTATCATCATATGATATACCAAACAAATACAATAAAGTGATTAGTGCTATGTACAAGAATAATGCTGCTGCAGTTGAGGTAGGAAATGAGGTTAGTAGCTGGTTTTGTATTAAATCAGAAGTTGAGAAGGGTTGTGTTCTATCCCCATTTATATGGATCATTTTGATAGACTTTGTCTCAAGGAGTACAGCAAAGGCAATGAGAGAACATGGAATTAAATGGGGAAGTAAAATCTTCCTGGACTTAGACTATGCTAATGATTTTATCACCCTAGATGAAAATGTGAGCAAGATGAATGCAAGTAAATCTTATGCAAGTTCAGAATGCTAGAATATGTTTTAGAATTAATCTTAAGAACACCAAGTCACTAAGGGTTGGAATAAGTGAAGATGAAAAAATGATGTTGTGGTAATGAAAAGATCAATCAATTGTGCAGCTTTACTTACCTAGGTAGTATTATTAGTACAGATGGTTGGTGCAGTGAAGATTCTAAAAGTAGAACAGCCAAGGACCAGGATGTTTTTTCACAGTTGAAAAAAGTTTAGAAGGATAGGAAGATAAATCTGTTAACCAAGATTAAAATATTGGAAACTACAGTGATAACAGTGGTCAAGTATGGTTTTGAATCATGGGTGCTCCAAAAAATGGAGGAAGATTTGCTAGATTTTTTCCAAAAAAATTGCCGACTGATTGTTTTGGCTAATCAACTGACTGACCATATTTCAAACAGTAGTCTTGATGGAAAGTGTGGTTCAATCCTGTTTTCTCGGGATATAATGAGAGGAAGGCTGAGATGGCTAGGGCACATTCTTTTGATGAAGGATGACAGATTGCTTTTTTTGGCCAACTGTCTAGGACAAAACAAAAAGCAGGTTGTCCTCAGTTGGGTTGGGAGGAGGTTGTAAAAAAAGATTTAAGGAAAATGAGAACTGCCCAGAAGGGTGTAAATAGGGATGCTTTGAATAGATTGGGGGAGCATGAATGACTGTGTTGGCCTCAGGCAGCTTGGTGCTATGATGAGTTGTTAGTAGTATCTATACCATTTCCTCATTTTAAGGAATTTTATATGGCCTAGATGACCTACAGGGTTTGTCTGGAAAATGATGGGACTGATTTTCTTTTGTTGCAACTGTACTTTGGAGCTTGCGTGTGCTGACTGGATTTGGTAGAGGGCATTCCTAGCTAAAGAACAAGTGGCTGGTCAGTTGTCTCTGAGCACCTGGAGAGTCAGGACTGGTATTTTTGCATGACCATGTTTCAGTGAGTGGTGCAAGCCAAAAATTTAGTGTTAGTTAGAGCAGAGGTGCATGATTAAATTCTGTGTGAAACTTGGTAAATTTGCAACAGAGATGTTTGATATGATCAAGCAGGCTTACCCAGATGTTGCTTTAGAAAGAAATGGCGTGTTTTGGTGGCACCAGGCCTTTTTGGAGGAGAGGGAAAAGGTCACTGATGAAGACTGTGCTGGAAGACTTTTGATTTCAACAAACACTGACAATGTGACTTGTGTGCACAAAGTTTTGAACTCAGACCATTTATTAAGTATTTAATTTACTGCCCAAAAGTTAAATTTACCAAAATCTGTTGTTCACGACATTGTGATTTTGCATTTGAACATGTGCAAGGTGTGCACAAAGATGGTCCCAAAAGTGCTCACTGATGACCAGAAATTGCAGTGAGTGGAAGTGTGCCAAGAAAATTTGAACATGTGTGAAAGTGACCCCCAATTTTTGAATAAAGTAATCACAGGTGACAAGTGCTGTATCTTTGAGTATGATCCCGTGACAAAGAGGTAATCTTCCAAGCAGCACACGTTGGTGTCTCCTTGCCCAAAAAGGCAAGTATGAGGAAACACAAAGTGAAAACAATGCTCATTGTCTTTTTTGACATCAAAGGCATCGTCCACCATGAATTTGTTCCTCCAGGACAAATCGTCAATGCCAAGTTTTATGTGGAATTGCTCAAGAGACTCAAACAAAGAGTCAACTGGGTCTGACAAGACATCACAGCTCACTGGAAGTTGCACCTCGAGAACACTCAGCTCACACCACCCTTTTCATTAACAGCTGCCAGATCAAGGCTGGCATCTGACGCTTCCGCAGCCACCCTACAGCCCAGATGTGGCCCCCAGACTTTTTTTTTTGTTTCCTTGCCTGAAATGGCTGGTGAAAGGCAAGCATTTTGAGGCAACAGAGGGGATCCAAGCAGCATGCACAACGGCTCTCAAAGCTATTCCGGAGAATGCATACCGTGACGCCTTCAATGCTTGGAAATCAGGCTGGCAGTGCTGCATTGACGCAGAAGGAGCCTATTTTGAAGGTTTTTAAAGAATTGTAACAACTAGCTCAACAAATGCTTTTAAATCGACCCAGTCCTATTACTTTCTGGACAAACCCTGTATCTAAGATTTGGCAAAGATAATTTAACCTTAATTTTGGGGTTTTAATCTCTTTTTCATTGGCTCTAGTTTTTCCATTATTTCAGCAGGATTTGAAGCTGTGTCAAGACTTTTCTTCTAAATTTAGGAAAGATTTACAAAGCCTTGTAAATCAGGATTGAGCAAAGGTAAAAGGACATAGTTATTGTTGAGGAGCTTCTTCTTATCTTGGGAAGTACTTGAGTTAGGTGAATGAAACTTACAGGAATTAATACAGGGCCTAAAATTTAACCCACAAGGGTTTGGTCAAGCTACTACCTCTACTCTCCCTTTGTTTCTGGGGCTTAGACAACTGTGTAGATGACAGGTCTCGGCTATGTCTTTCAAAATTTTGAACAAAATGTGTTACCTTAATTTTTTGGGTTTTCAGTCTCTTTTTTGTTGGCATTAGCCTTTGAAAAATGCATTTCCTATTGTTTCAGCAGGATTTTAAGCCTGTCAGAGCTCTTTTCCTAGATTTAAAAAATAGATTTGCAAATCTTTAAAACCTCTAAAGTCAATATTGAGCAAAGATATGAGTCTTAAAACACTTTCTCTTTGTCTTATTTCAGTAGTAGATCTATTTTTCAAGATTTTGCTTTTATTACAGAAAGACTGTAAAAGGTGATCAAAGGACAGTGCATTTTGGGGAGGGAAGGAGTTGAGATAGGTACTTAAAAGCACCTTCCTAGTGGATCATTGGAACTTTGCTTCCATTATGTAGGATTTCTTTGGATAGGGGTTTGAGTCCTGATGTTTCTGGTTATTTGGTCTGGAATGGGGTTAGTAGTGCAACTCTGTAGGCTCAGCCAGAGTTGACCCAGCTCTAAATGGTTACCTGGAGAAATCTGGGGAAGGTAAACAGGAAGAGTGTGCAAAAGCACAGGATGGTTGCCCTCCCCCCCCCCCCCTATTGCACTGCCTGGCTGAAGAGTCATGAAATGGAGACCAAAACTGCCAGTAAGGACTGGAAAGTCCAATGCCATATTCTTTGTCTTTTACCTTACCCTTTTCTAGAATACTATCAGTATGAGACACAAAACTCTTACCTTGTGCCTTATTTGAGCAGTAGGTCCATTTCTTGAGGTTTCACTTTTCTTAAAGCACAGCTATTGTAAAAAATCATGAAAAGTCAGTACCATTCGGAGGGTGAAGGGGCATGGTATGCACTTCATAATATATTTCTGGGGGATCATTGAGGTTCCAGGTCTGTCCTTGAAAGTTTCATTCACCAAACTCAACTACTTTCCAAGATAGACAAAAGCCCCCACCTAGAATTAAAAAAAATAAAACTTATAGGATTGGATCTCTATCTAAATTCTACTCAGATCATCAGGATTGTGTTTTAAAACTTGGTAAACTTTAAGGACACGTTTGAAGGAAGTCCTAAAAAATTCTGGATTTACATTTATAGCAAGAATTAATATTTAGTTATCTCATGCCTAAAGGTGTAGTGCTTCGTTTTATCCCCACTCCCCTGATGGAAATGCATATTCTACCCACTTTATATATTCCCATATAAATGGTTGTAACCACCTGATTTAGAACTAGCACATACAACCATAAGGTATGAAGGGTTTGGACTGCTACAGCTGTTTTCAATTGCAAAGTGTAATGGGAATATATAAAGTTGACTGTATTTTTATCCATCATGGGGGGGATGAAGGTAAAGGGAAGTAATTTCCCTGTAGGGATGAGATAAATAAGTATTTATGATAATTTTGTAGCAGTTCTCAGATTTTTTCAAGAGTTTCTTTTGAATTTGACCCTGTCCTTAAGGTTTGCTCTAAACTTACAGTCAAAGAAAAGTAGTCATATTGGTAAAGTTTGAGTATCTTGCTCAAATTAATATCAAGTTCAAATAACCATGCCTATGGGCAGGGCAGGGATTGCAAATTATGCAATTTACCCTTTCTTAAATGCAGGATTTGTCATTAAGGAAATGGGGAATGTTTGATTCTGGGTCTGTTTGAAAAAGCTAAGGGTACTAAGGTAAAACTTCGGGGAATGTTGAGGGGTATGTTGAATTAAATGCCCTTTTTAGCTCTATTTCTCGCAAAGATACCCAATCAAAATTTGGAATAGCAATCTTGTTTAAAATAGTCAAAAAGTCAAATAAATATGCCTGAATATTTGACAAAAAAACCCCAAGGCCTATCGGGCAGGTTGTTTGTGTTATATAAGTTTTCCATTGCTTATATAAAAGGTTGGTTATTGGGAAAAGCGGACATGTTTGATCGTGAGTATCCAAAAAGGCGAGTGGTTTTAAGGTAAAACTTCAATAATTCAAGAGCAGTTAGTGAGGGGTATCAAGTTGAAACATTTAGATATTGTTGAGGGTGATGTTGAACATAGGGAAAATATGTGCATTGCAGTTGTTACTGGACATAGCTGCAATCTCTCAGGAACAGATAAGATTATTCAGATAAACAATTTCAGGAAATATCAAATGGGATGTTGAAGTAAATCTGGCTGTCAAAATCTTTTATTTGCAATATCTCAGAAAAAGCCGAGAGTATTAAGCTAAAACTTTCAGGGCATTTTGAAAAGTGATTAGAGGGCAAAGGGTCCTTGTCCTTTTTAGATGGCTGTTCCCCTCAACACTGATCAAAATTATGAAATAACCACTTTGTTCGAAATAGTCAAAAGGTCTAATAACTATGGCACAATAGCACCTGGGGAAATGGTTGTAAATCACAGAGATAATTTCTTAAACCACATTGGCCTGACATCACATAAAGAAAGAATAACGAGCAAAAATGGGGTTTTTATAGGCCAAATGACGATACTGAAAAAACAAAGCGAATATTTCGAGAGGACAAACGCCTCTCTTCTTCAGCGTGAAACGAAACGATGTATCAATAAAAGCCAAAAATTAAAAGAATTAAAACCAACTACCTAACAACCATAATTCTTTTAATTTTTGGCTTTTATTGATACATCGTTTCGTTTCGCGCTGAAGAAGAGAGGCGTTTGTCCTCTCGAAATATTCGCTTTGTTTTTTCAGTATCGTCATTTGGCCTATAAAAACCCCATTTTTGCTCGTTATTCTTTCTTTATGTGGTATCACAGAGTTTATCCATAGGTTACATACAGGATTTATCATTAAAAAAAGGAGGAGAGAATAATGGATCCTGTGTGTGCCACATTTACCTGGACCACTCAAACACTACCACTTTTGCTTACTAGCAAAAGTTACATGTTTTTCTGCTGACAAAAAAAAGCTGACATCTTTCAGCAAAGCATAAGTGACGTTTGGTCTAGAAGGCAGAGGAGTTTTAGCCCTACTTCTGTTTGTAGTAATGTAAATTACCTTTTTTCCACACTATCATAGAGCAGCCCCAGCCCTGGAGGAAAATGTCCAAGCGCGTTTTGTTTTTAACGATATATTGCCAAGATCCCCATTCCTCCTTTGAAAATCATCACTGCCCCCCCCCCCCTCGTATTGCTTTGGATAAAAATCTCCAAGCGATTTGAGGGTGATATTAAACTAAATCAAAACTCACTATGGACATCTACCTTGTCAAAATGGCATTGGTGAAATAAATCAGGAATAGCTAAGGACATTATGTTGAAACCTTCAAGGGATTTCAGATGCAATGCTATAGCGTTGTCTATAGTAAACGCCATACAGCTCCGATGTTTTATTATTTATTGTTTTTTTTTTCCAGAGGCACTTCATATGGAGGGGGTCGTCGTAGAAACTTCAAAGGGGGCTTATTCAATTACAAATGGAGAGTTCTAGTGCCCTTTTTAAGGGTGAAAAATGATTGGAAGGCAACTAACACCCCTTTCACGCCAACTATTTCCCCAAACACAACCAATCAAAATTTTGAGATAGCCATTTTGTTCAGCGTAGTTGATTCCCAGATAGAAACTATGTTTTTGAGGAGAACACTCCCCCACAGCCCTCAGGGCAAGGGTTATAAGTTGTGCCCTGGGGGCATATAAGGTTTTCATAGAAAGATTTGTCATAAAAACTTCAAAAGGACTCATTCAATTGGAAATTCAAAGGGCTATTGCCCTTTTTAATAGTCGAAAGTTATTGGAGGGAAACTAACTCTCCTCTCACGCCCACCTTTTCCCCAAACACATCCAATCCAAATTTTAAGAGAGCAATTTTGTTCAAAGTAGTTGAAAATTCAGGAAATTAGGTCTTTGAGGATAACACCCCCTCCCCTCACAGCCCTCAGGGCAAGGGTTATAAGTTATGCCCTGGGGGCATATAAGGTTTTTATAGAAAGCGTTTTCGTAGAAACTTCAGAAAGGGGTTATTCGATCGGAAATTTAAATTGCTTGTTCCCTTTTTAATAGTCGAAAGTGATTGGAAGGCAGCTAACACCCCATTCCACGCTCACCATTTCTCCAAACACATCCAATCAAAATTTTGATATAGCCATTTTGTTTAACGTAGTTGAAAGTTCTGGAAATTACATGCTTGAACAGGACACTCCCCCACAATCTTCAGGGCAAGGGTTATAAGTTATGCCCTGGGGGTATATATGGTTCTTATGGAAGGAATACTCGTATAAACTTCAGAGAGGGCTCCTTTGATTGGAAATTGAAATTTCTAGTTGACTTTTTAAGCGTCAAAAGATATCGGAGGGTAACCAGCTCCCCCCCCCCTAACCCCTTTTTCCCAAATGCATCCAATAAAAATTTTAAGATAGGTATTTTGTTAAAAACAGTTCGAAGATAATATAAAAACAATTTCGGTGTCGACACAATCCCCCAGGGCCCAGGGGAAGGTATTGTAAGTTATGCCCTGGGGCATATATGGGTCTTATGGAAGGGATGCTCGTATTAACTTCAAAGAGGGCTAATTTAATAGGGAATTTAAAGTTCTAGTTCAGTTTTTAAGAGTCAAAAGAGATTAGAGGTCACTCAACCCCCCCCCCCTCCACGCCCTTTTTTCCTCAAACCCATCCGATAAGAACTTTGAGATAGCTTTTTTTTTTAAGAATTGTTCAAAGACCATGTAACGAAAACTCTGGAGTCGACACAGCCCCCCCCCCCAGGGTCCGAGGGCAGGTGTTGTAAGTTATACCTTGGGGGAATATATGGTTCTTATAGAAGGGATGCTCGTAAAAACTTCAGAGGGCTCATTTGATTGGAAAATTAAAAGTTCTAGTTCGGTTTTTTAGAGTCAAGAGATTGGAGGGCAACTAGCCCCACGCCCCTTTTTACCCCAAATGCACCAACTAAAAATTTTGAGATAGCCATTAAGTTAAAAATTGCTCAAAGTCAGATAACAAAAGTCAGCTATCGTCAACCCCCCAGGGCCCGGGGCAGGCGTTGTAAGTTATGCCGTGGGGTATATATGGTTCTTATGAAAGGGATACTCGTGTAAACTCCAGAGAGGGCTCATTTGATTGGAAATTGAAAATTCGAGTTAACTTTTTACTAGACAAAAAAGATCCGAGGACAGCTAGCCCCCCCCCACGCCTTCTTTTTCCAAACCCATCTGTTGAAAATTTTGAGATACATATTTTGTTAAAAATAGTTCAAAGGTCAGATAAGAAAATCTCCGGTGTCAATACAACCTCCCAGGGCCAGGGGGAAGGCGTTGTAAGTTATGCCCTAAGAGTATGTACTGTTCTTATGAAAGAGATGCTCGTACAAACTTCATAAAGGGCTCATTTGATTGGAAATTGAAAGTTCTAGTTCACTTTTTAAGAGTCAAGAGAGTTAAGGGCAACTAGCCCCTCACACCCTTTTTTGCCCAAACCCTTTCGCTAAAAATTTTGAGATAGCCAGTTTTTTGGAAATTGTTTAAAAATTAGATAACACAAACTCCCCCTGGGCCCGGGGGATAGGCGCTGTAAGTGTTGTCCTGGGGGCGTATATGGTTATTATAAAAGGGATGCATGTATGAACGTCAGAGAGGGATCATTTGATTGGAAATTGAAAGTTCTAGTTCAATTTTTAAGAGTCATAAGATATCCGAGGGCAACTAGCACCCCCCCCCCCCACACACACACCCTTTTTTCCCCAAGCCCATGTGATAAAACTTTTATAATAGCCATTTTATTAAAAATAGTTCAAAGGTCAGATAAGAAAAATTCCTGTGCCGACGCAACCCTCCAGGGCCCGGAGGCAGGCGTTATGAGTAATGCTCTAGGGGCATATGTAGTTCTTATGGAAGGGATGCTCGTATAAACTTTGGAGAGGGCTCGTTTGATTGGAAATTGAAGGTTCTTGTGCACTTTTTAAGAGTCGAAAGAGATCGAGGGCAATTAGCCCCCCCCTCCCTTCCATGTCCTAAATGCATCAGATAAAAATTTTGAGATAAATATTTCGTTAAAAATAGTTCAAAGATCAGATAAACAAAAAACTCCGGTATCGACACAGCTCCCCAGGGCCCAGGAGTAGGCTTTGTAAGTTATGCCCTGGGAGCATATATGGTGTTATGGAAGGGATGCTTGTATAAACTTCATAGAGAGCTCATTTGATTGGAAATTGAAAGTTGTAATTCACTCTTTAAGAGTCAAAAGTGATTGGACGGCAGCTAGCCTTTCCCCACACTCCATTTTTTTTCCCAGAGACACTTCAGATAGAAGGAGTCGTCGCATAAACTTCAAAGGGGGCTCATTTGATTGTAAAAAAAGAGTTCTAGTGCCCTTTTTAAGAGTCAAAAGTGATCAGAGGGCAACTGCCCCCCCCCAATTTGAGGTAGACATTTTGTTAAAAATAGTTCAAAGATCAGATAAACAAAAAACTCCGGTGTTGACACAGCTCCCCAGGGCCCTGGGGTAGGCGTTGTAAGTTATGCCCTGGGGGCTTATATGGTGTTATGGAAGGGATGCTTGTATAAACTTCATAGAGAGCTCATTTGATTGGAAATTGAAAGTTGTAATTCACTCTTTAA
Source organism: Artemia sp. Qi Xiang Cuo (assembly GCF_049724085.1). Taxonomy (NCBI): domain Eukaryota; kingdom Metazoa; phylum Arthropoda; class Branchiopoda; order Anostraca; family Artemiidae; genus Artemia; species Artemia sp. Qi Xiang Cuo. Next base: position 41,564,170 of record NC_142798.1, on the reverse strand, counting down.
GAGTCAAAAGTGATTGGACGGCAGCTAGCCTTTCCCCACACTCCATTTTTTTCCCAGAGACACTTCATATAGAAGGTGTCGTCGTATAAAGTTCAAAGGGGGCTCATTCGATTGGAAATTGAGAGTTCTAGTGCCCTTTTTAAGAGTCAAAAGTGACCGGAGGGTATTTTGCCACCCCCCCAAGCCCTTTTTCCCCAAATACATCTGATAGAAGGTTTGAGGTAGCCATTTTGTTAAAAATAGTTCAAAGATCATTAACAAAAACTTCTTTACGTATGGCCATTTCGTTAAAAATAGTTTAAAGGTCAGATAAGAAAAAGTGTTGATACATCCCCCCCCCCCAGGGCCTGGGGCAGGCGTTGTAATTATTGCTCTGGGGGCATATGTGGTTCTTATGGAAGGGATGCTTGTATAAACTTCAGAGAGGGTTCATTTGAATGGAAATTAAAAGTTGTAGTTCATTTTCTCAGAGTGAAGAAAGATCATAGGGCAACTAGCCTCTCCTGCCCTCCACGCCTTTGGGTTTATCGGATGGATAAACCCATCCGATATAAATTTGAGGTGACCATTTTGTTAAGGTGATCAATTGATTGGAAATTGAAAGCTCTAGTTCAATTTTTAAGAGTTAAAAGATATCCGAGGGCACCTAGCACCCCCCCCCCCCCACACACACACCCTTTTTTCCCCAAGCCCATGTGATAAAACTTATATAATAGCCATTTTATTAAAAATAGTTCAAAGGTCAGATAAGAAATATTCCTGTGCCGACGCAACACTCCAGGGCCCGGAGGCAGGCGTAATGAGTAATGCTCTAGGGGTAAATCTAGTACTTTTGGAAGGAATGGTCGTATAAACTTTGGAGAGGGCTCGTTTGATTGGAAATTGAAGGTTCTTGTGCACTTTTTAAGAGTCGAAAGAGATCGAGGGCAATTAGCCCCCCCTCCCTTCCATGTCCTAAATGCATCAGATAAAAATTTTGAGATAGACATTTTGATAAAAATAGTTCAAAGATCAGATAACAAAAAACTCCGGTGTTGACACAGCCCCCAGGGCCCTGGAGTAGGCGTTGTAAGTTATGCCCTGGGAGCATATATGGTGTTATGGAAGGGATGCTTGTATAAACTTCATAGAGAGCTCATTTGATTGGAAATTGAAAGTTGTAATTCACTCTTTAAGAGTCAAAAGTGATTGGACGGCAGCTAGCCTTTCCCCACACTCCATTTTTTTTTTCCCTAGAGACACTTCATATAGAAGGTGTCGTCGTATAAAGTTCACAGGTGGCTCATTTGATTGGAAATCGAGAGTTCTAGTGCCCTTCTTCAGATTCAAAAGTGATCGGAGGGCAACTTGCCTCCCCCCCCCCAAGCCCTTTTTCCCCAAATACATCTGATAGAAGGTTTGAGGTAGCCATTTTGTTAAAAATAGTTCAAAGATCATTAACAAAAACTTCTTTACGTATGGCCATTTCGTTAAAAATAGTTTAAAGGTCAGATAAGAAAAAGTGTTGATACAGCCCCCCCCAGGGCCTGGGGCAGGCGTTGTAATTATTGCTCTGGGGGCATATGTGGTTCTTATGGAAGGAATGCTTGTATAAACTTCAGAGAGGGTTCATTTAAATGGTATTTAAAAGTTCTAGTTCCTTTTCTCAGAGTAAAGAAAAGGTCAGAGGGCAACTAGCCCCTCCCGCTCTCCAGGCCTTTGGGTTTATCGGATGGATAAGCTCATCCGATAAAATTTAAGGTGACCATTTTGTTAAAAATAGTTCAACCAATCAGATATTAAAACTCCGGTGTCGACACAACCCCCAGGGCCCAGGGACAGGCGTTGTAAGTTGTACTCTGGGGATATATATGGTTCTTATAGAAGGGATGCTCGTATAAACTTCAGAGAGGGCTCATTTGATTGAAAATAAAATGTTCTAGTTCACTTTTAAAGAGACAAAAGAGACCGAAGGTTAATTAGCCCCCCCCCTCCCACGCCTTTGTACCCCAAACCTATCCGATAAAAATTTTGAGATAGACATTTTGTTAAAAATAGTTCAAACATCAGATAATAAAAACTCCAAGGTTGACGCAAACCCATTTTTTCACTTTGATATTGTTACTTTCATACCAGTTTTGATAATTTGATGAATATTTGATTTTTTTTTTTTAAGTTTGATCTTGAAATAAGGAATGTTTAAAGACTTAAAACTTTTTGCAATCAAAATCGAACAAAAATTAATTTAAAAAAAAACTTCCGAAAAATAAGTTTTTCAAAGAAAAGTAAAGGCCATTTTAAACTTAAGCTCAGCAGATACAAATACCTGTTAAGACTCAAACTCAAAACGACTAGAAATTAAATAAACAATCATAGCAAAAAACATATAACAAGTAATAATATAAATGGATAAATAGATCGTAAAGCGAGTAATGCTTAGATTGAATATGAAAATCAAGCTTAAAACGAAAAAAAATATTTTCCTATTGAAGTATAGATGAAACTTAAAACGAACAGAAATTAAATAAACAATCAATGCAAACAAACATACAATAGATATTAATGTAAATTAATAAATAAATCTTGAAACGAGTGAAACTTAAATTGAATATACAAATCAAGCTTGAAACGAACAAAAATCACTACAAACAAGAGTTTGGGTATCAGCTCCTTCTCTCAATGTAAAAGTATAAAACCTACTGCGTCATTGGCGCTTTACTGAAAACTATATGCGTCTTGAAAAGTCTTGGAAAGTATAAACAACATAAAATTTAATATTTTATGTATAATGATATTAATTGTTGAAAGATCCATAAGTTCAAGAATTTATTTCAATTTAATTTTATTTTTATTTTCAATGCTGTTAGAACTGGAAAGTAAATTATTTGTAATGTAATTCGTTTTCAGTTAAGCGCCAATGACGCAGTAGGCTTTTGGTTTTTATTTACAGATAAGGAAGGAGGCGGTATGCAAACACTTGTTTGTAGTGAAACTATATTCGTCTTGAACAACTTTAAGAAGAGCTAATAAATTAAACTGAATATTTGATGTATAATGATATTAATTGGTGAAAGTTCATCAGTTTAAAATTTTGCTATAATTTTAATGTTTATTTTCAATATTAAGTACAAAAGAAAATGTTTGTCATAAAATTGATTTTCAATAAAGCACCAATGATGCAGTAGATTTTAGACTTTTACAGTGAGAGAAGGAGGTGATACCCAAACTCTTGTTTGTAGTGATTTTTGTTCGTTTCGAGCTTGATTTGCATATTCAATTTAAGTTTCACTCGTTTTAAGATTTATTTATTAATTTACATTAGTATACATTCCATGCTTGTTTGCATGGACTCTTTATCTGATTTCTGTTCGTTTTGAGTATCATTTATGCTTCAATAGAAATTTTTTTTTTTCGTTTTAATATTTATATTCATATTCAATTTAAGAATTACACGTTTTAATATCTATTTATTCATTTATATCATTACTTGTTGTATGTTTTTTTCTATGATTGTTTATTTAATTTCTGTTCGTTTTGGGTTTCATTTATTCTTCAATAGTAATTTCTGGTCGTTTTTAGTTTTAAATTTAACAGGTAATTATATATTCTGAGCTTAAGTTTAAAATTGTCTTTAAATTTCTTTTAAAAAAATATTTTTCGGAAATTTTTTTTAATTAATCTTAATCAAAAGACACTATGTACGTTCAGGTATTTGAAAGGACGTGCCGGCAATATCTCAGGAACAAGCAAGGGCATTAGCTTGAAACGTTCAGGGAATGTTGAGGATGATGTTGAACCAACTAAAAACATAATGTCTTTCAATAAATTGTCATATTGTCAATAAAGCATGTCTGAAATATTTCGAGAACAGCTAAGGGTGTTAAGTTATGCCCAATAAAACACACATGCCTACTACATCATTTGCGCTTTACTGAAAAAGAATTATGTTTTAATACTTTCTTTTATATTTTACAACATTGAAAACTATTTGCATCTTGAACAGTGTGCTTTGTATTCAAAAGATCAACAACAAATAAAAACAAATCACTGTGATAACCAAGATGACTGGAAAGAACCAATGAAAATAAACTGAATATTTCATATATGATGATATCAATCTCTGAAAACTCGGTAATTCTCTTTTTTTCACTTTCATTTTTAGTTTTGAAAGTTTCAATTTAAAAAAATATGCGTAGTGTAATTTTTTTGTCAGTAAAGCGCAAATAACGCAGTAGACTTTAGACTTTTACAGTTAGGGGTCGAAGAAGGGGACTTTATCCAAACTACTGTTTTTAGTAACTTTCGTTCGTTTTAAGTTTGACTTCAATATTCTATTCAGTTTTTACCCGTTTTAGGATTTATTTATCCATCTGTATTTACACCCATTATGTTTATGTTTGCTTTGATTGTTAATTTCAATTTTTGTTCGTTTGGGTTTCATATATTCTTTAATAGTAATTTCTGGTCGTTTAAGTTTGAACTAATATAGGAATTTATTTCTGATGGTCTTGATTTTGATAGTAGAACTCTTCGTTTTCCTTTGAAAAAACATTTTTTTATGGAAAGTTCTTTTTTAATTAATGTACATTAAAGTACCAAGAACAATAAAAATTAAAGCTGATTCAGTGGAAATAAGTTCAGTGGAAACTAACATTATCATACCAAATGAGTCTAAAAGAATGAGGAGAACCTGGGAACTCCGTTTTTTAATGAAAAAGACCCCCATATGCGTCACACAGTTTTAGTACTTAGCGTGCTCCAAGTTTGAAAATAAGTAACTTGTGGGAAAAAAATGTATATCATGGAGCTCTAGAAAGTGCAACTTCCCTGATTACTATAACAAAAGACAAACGTTTCCATTAATTGGCAGTAAATTGGGTAAAAAAAAGCTGTGATTAATTGAGTAAATTTGGTAGAATTTAACTCTAACATCTTGTTATTAAATAGAAATTCGTAAGGAACAGTATGTATCATTGGATAGTGAAAAATCTAAGCTATGGATTAATATGTTTATTATTATAATCACCCAAGATTAAAAAATTCAAATTATTAGCTAATTGACTGACCTAAAAGAACATCTTTGAAAGACCAATAATCGTATTTTGTTATACTTATCAATTGAATAATTTTATTTTTTGCCCACTCATACAAAAAAAAAGAGAAAAGCGAAGTAATACAAAAGAAGTAAAGGAAAAAAAACATTCAGAACCAAAAAATAAACTTAAGTAGTAACTTCTTCATTCGCACTATTAGCTCATATTTAGATGCAAAACTATAAAAATGTTTTCAAATGCCTTTTTTCTGCACTTTTTTCAGTATATTACACAACGACAATAGGTTCTACCAGCGGTTGAGAGTTTATAACGACTGTGTTTCTCTTGTGGAGTGGTCCTCGAAACAAAACTTGAGGTATTTGCAGTACATAGACCGGAGTTTTAGTCTGTCAGTTTGTGTGAACTAGTCCCATAGTGGCAATGTATAAAGCAGGTGAGGGAGAGCAACCGCATCATAAAGCTTTGCAAGAATATTCCTGTTTTAGCTAAATTTCAGTGAGACAAGCTTCCTGTAACTTCAGCAAATACTGTTGGTAATTTTCTCAATGATTAGTAAATTAAAACTTCTGATATCATGACCGTATGCTATTCCCAGGTACTTCATGGGCTTTCCAGGGGATATCTTCTTCTGTTCAGCCGTCACATATGTAGGGCCACTGCTTTGCTGCCTGCTAGCCGAGGGACAAAATTCCAAGAACTCCGTCTTTAGTGACGGAGTCCGTATCTAGTGTTTCAAACTTTATTTACATATCACTAAATCATTATTTTCTTCTGATTGTGACAATATCACTTTGCATACTTTATTCCTACTACGTAAAGCACAAATATTCAATTAGATAAGTATCACAAATTCCAAGATGAAAATCTGGATTGGGTCCATGTTTAGTGTCATAAAATCATTTATCCAAAGATAAGAGCTTACTTTAAGAGCATTCACCAGTTTACAGCAGTTCTGTAGACAGGTAATAACATGAGAGGGGACCAAAAGATTGTTGTGTTTCAATTTTTACAAGAGAAAAGTGTCATGAAATTCACAGAGTTAGTTTCCGCTTATTTTTGTTTTTATCATGGTACAGAATGGCAACACTGTCCTAAAAAACCTTGTATAAAGCTTTTTAGTTAAATATTTGTGTAATAATTAAAAAAAAGACAGTTCCGGGTTTTAGGTTTGAATAGACCCAAGATGGGGCCAAGGAGCAACAAATATTTTCCGTTTGATGGTCTTGGTACTTTAATAACGGTAGTGTTGGCTGCTAAATTTTTATAATGATTGTAATTAATGTTAATTAGCAGTAGTTATGTGGTCTTAGGAGCATTGGTGATATGAGTAGCTGTCTTAACCCTTTCAGTCACGAATTTTAGCCTGGAAGGTCAAAATTATGAGAGTAGCGAAAGTCAACCATGTGATGGATAAGTACTTACCAGGAATTTTTTCAGATTTTTTTCTGAACGTCTTCTTTCTTTTCCACCATGTACTTGAGCAAGGACAGTGTGACCAAATTTATTCAAATACAGTATAAAACCAATGAAAAACTGAGACTTCAAATATAGTACAAAAAACGAGAAACTGAATTGACAATGATCCTTTTACGTTTCTTTAGGTTTGTGAAACTGTGCGAAACAGTTTCGCGATTCTTCCAGGCAAAGTGGGACGTTGCACTTGGTACACATGAACCTAGTCTTCATGATACAGGGGGCATTTTTACACCTGTTTTGGGCGGCAAATTTTTCTGGCCAATGAGCAAAGGAATCTTTCTTCACGGCGGAGCAGGGCCTACGAAATTTGAGTTTTCGTTTCCTACGATTTTCGGCAACCGAGTCTTCTTCATCACTCTCCTCCTCTTCGCTTGAAGGAAGAGATCTGGGTCGGCCTCTTCTTCTAGGAGTGTCTTCAGACATAATGAGAGTCTCTGCTATGTCGAGTCGGAAGGTGAGCGAATCGACAATGTTCTTTTGTCTCATATTCTGTGCCTTGCAAATCTCGACATATTCAAGCCAACTGTTGACTACAGCAAGATCGATCAAATGGAATACGAGTCTCAAAGTCCATTTTTTTGATCGAATGAGGATCCTATAGTAGGATACCATCTGGTCAAGCTTATCAACCCCACCCATACTCAGGTTATAAGCCGCAATAGCTTCCGGCTGCGTCACTTGTACCTCTGTCTTCGTTTTCTTACACCACTTCATCACGTTTTTTACGTTGCCGCTTCCAATCATGTTAGAAGCGACTATCACCGATCTACAGTCCATCCACTTGATCAGACATACTTCTCCACTCACTAGCTCGTGGAACGCCCCCTTCCTTTCTTTTTCAGAGACGTATCAGATTCCAACTTTGCGCCAAGAACTCTATTCGCTCTGATCGTGCCGGTGCCATACATACTTTTCCGTTCAAGCTCTTCAAGGAGCGGAATACTCGTAAAAAAGTTGTCACAGAATATTTTCGTATGCGGGCGAAGCTGGACGCGACCAGCAAGAGCTAGTACCATTCCAGGTCCCAGTCCGAACTGCTTCTGCTCTTCCGTCAGGATAGTTTTCTTACCCTGGTAAACATCAAAAGTGAGTATGATGCCGTTACTGTTACAAAGCATAAAGATTTTTATGCCCCACGGTGTTGGCTTCCCCCTGATATACTGTTTTATGTCCAATGCACCGGTGTACGGCACCATTTGCTCGTCGACTGATACATACTCAGAAGGTACGATGCTTTCTGTCTTTTTCAGGACCCGGTCTATAACCGGACGAACCTTCCATACGCGATCGGTGTTCTCCGGGTCTTTAGAGAGGATATCTACCAGATGAAACAAATTTCGGAGACGCGAAAACCTATTGAAGTTCATGGCGTCTGCTATTAGAGGTATCCGAGTCCGACTACCCCAGTACATGCGATACCTTGGGAATTTAAAAGCACTCATCGCTATATGAATACCTATGAACCTTCTTATTTCAGAGGCTGTTGTACCCAAACTTGAGCCGGTTTTCTGTACAGAATAAAGATTGGTCATCTCGGCGGCTAACTCATAAAATTCACTATCAAAATATTCTTTGAAGTAGTCTATATGCTCCTCGGGACCAAGTGGCGGCGGCGCCGGGTCGGCATTGTTGATAACTTTCGAGAAGATCGCATTCTTCCATACGAGTCTGCGTTTTCGATTTTTCGGAGGCGGGGGGAGGAGCGGCTCATCATCCTCAACTTCCGATAATGAATCTTCATCCGTATCGTGTGGCTGCGATAGATTTACTGACGCCCAATCTTCACCTTCGTCATCTGAGTTTGGTAGGTCCGATAACTCTGAAAGGTCTGAGTCGATCGCGTCCAAGACATTCAGTATGTCAGCGTGACGAACTCGACGTGGTCGATCATTGGATGGACCTGGAAAAGAAGATAGTGAGTCGCTTTTCCAGAAAATCGACATGAAAGGAAAAAAGTTATCACTGATGTTTTCAAATAATACTACCAAAAGTATGTTCCTCTGACTGTACCATATATGCTGCTATTGAACTAGAAAAGTTAGTATCAAGTCACACTGTCCTTACCCAGGAACACGCTACTTCGAAAAAATCTGCGGCATCTATCCAACTCACTACCGAGGTAAACTTTTTTAATAGATGGGGTAACTAACTGAAAAGGAAAAATGAACCCCTTTTTTCGCGTATTTTCATGGTAAATCTGGTAAAAAAAATGCATGAAAACATACCTGGTAGATCCATTCTTTCGAGTACGGATGTGCAACAACTTCAAAATACTGCTAAAAATCAGAATTTAGCATCATCGGTTTGAAACTTCGCCAGTGTCTTTTCGCATTACTTATTATTATGGAGCGCATACTCGAGTATCGCTGCCATCTACAGGGTCCAAGAAGACCAAGCGAAGCTGTGATGTTCTCATGTGAGAACATGGTGACTGAAAGGGTTAAGAGTAGGCCTGGTCAAAATAGATGTTGAAAGATTTTTCACGGCAGGAGTAGTTTTGGTTGAATTAGTAGTTTTAGCTTGTATAGTAGGAACTTTCTATTGTCTTTTGTCCTCTTTTCTTAGGTCAAACCAATTTGCTAGAAAATATTGTTTAAATGTCTGGTTTTCCAGCAACTTCCACACATAAACTTGTTTTTTATTTAAGAATATGCCAAGTTAAATATGCAAGTTTTACTCAATATAACCATATTGCCTACATAATTAACCACCATATTCTGTTCTATACACCATCACTGTTACGTTTCAGACCTCCCCCCCGTCCCCTGAGAATATTTTAAGGGTTTGCTTTTTCAGGGGTAATTAACATTTCAAAACATTGTTATACATAAATTAAATTTGAATCCAGTCAGTGTAAATTGAGGGTAGAGCTGGCAATCCCCCCTGCATTTAAGAGGAATCTGGGTCAAACAGATTGGTTACAAAACTTAAATAACAAGGGACCCTTAGCAATGCAAACCAAAGCTTTAAAAACATAATTTTGACTTTGATAACAATATATATGTGTATACTATCTGAATAGTGTTTAAATGTTGAATCACAAGTAAGATGACTTTGATTTTCACAAGTCATTCAAAATATGAGTTTTTCTGATTATTAATTTCTAAGACATTTCTAAATTTTGTGCCTTAAAAGGTGAAATCCTTATGTTTGATTATGACAGTTCTATTGCAATGACAAATAAAAATCATAAATTGAGGTGACTAAATTTGACCTAATCAGACAGTGTCCTTAAACATGAATATGATATTACTATAAAAACAATGACAGCTTGTTCAACGACGGATAAAAAATGAAAACACTTGGCTATGACAAAAAAAGGGTTTGCTCAAATTTTTGTTTTTAAATATCTATGGTTTTGTCCCCTGGGCTCAGTTTTCGACGCTCGAACTATAAATACCCAAGAATCCTTTTATTCTTTGGTTAAAAAGTTATATCATCAAAGGCTCAATATTTGAGAGTCAGGAAACAGAGTAGCTGGATTACCCTGGTCAAAGAGAGAATTGAGTGTTTTTTCTGGTCCAGACAACAATGATGAGAGATAGGCTGTCCACTTTGAAAAACTTAAAAAAAGACCATGAGCCAACGACCAAGGAAATGTACGTGATGCTCTCTTGTTTCGCCTAGAGATTGAAAAAGACCCGCTAAGCTCTGGAGATAGTGTATGTAGCAGAACAGCTTAGGAACAGATGACCTCCTGGCATATCTGGCATCACTATGCAAATACTGAAGTATTTAATGATAACATGTCCCACTCTGTGGCTTGTTGTTTTCACGAGCGTGTGGAATTTAGGAAAGGTCTTCCATGTATGGATCATGTATGAAATTTTGGGGAAATTCTCCAAAATAAGAGACTGACTTTTGTCAGTACCGTGCAAACTATTGGTTTTGGTTATATTGCACCAGTTAAGATGTGCACATGATTCACACCTCCAAGGATAGTAGCTTGTTTTTGGAACCGGTGGATTCTGCTGATGATTTGGTATTGGCACTGAGGATGCTGATAGAGGAATCAAAATACTAGAATAATAAGTTTCGTTCATGCTTGGACCGCCCTCGGATACGCTTTTTGAAGGCAAAGTGCCTCATCAAACTTGGTCTCTTGAATTTTGAATCATGGCCCAACTATCGAAGACAGAATAGGCTGTAGAGAAAATGGGTAATTATGGCCTGGATATACTAGTGCTCTCTAAGGTCTGTTGGACTAGAGCAGGAAAACAAAACCTAGATATACGGTTCACTGTAATGTATAGAGGCCTCGAGAAGAAAAATGTAGCGGGGGTGGTCGTAATGCTCTCTAAAACAGCCTGAAAAGCATTGACAAAATGTCCGATTTGCAGGTAATAGCGCAAAAATAACCATAATTGCTTGTTACGCATCTACAAACGACGCTGACGACGCGTTGAAGGACAGCTTCTATAACACCCTTAAATCAGTGGCAAAAAACATTTCCAGTCATCACTTAATCTGTTTTGGCAGGGACTTCAACGTCAAAGTGGAGAACGATAGATCTTACTGTTCAGAGGTCCCAAAAATGGAGGGCTTGACGAAATGAATAAAAATGGAGCGCTACTAGTGGACTTTTTACTGACACATGGCTTAATTATTGGGAACACCTTCTTTGCACGCAAAACAACCAATAAAAACTCTTGGAGTTTCTCTAACGGGAGAACGCACAACCAAATTTACCACCTTTTGATCAACAGAAGTTGGAAGTCTAGTGTGCAAAATACGAGAGTTTTCAGAGGTGCTGAGGTGACTCTGATGACGCAGTAATGATAGTAAGGATATCATAAAGCTAACGGTCATGAAAAAGACCTGACCCAAAGTAAATCCAATGCTTCGAATCCTTGAAGCTTCCCGCTGCGGCGTTACGAAATGAATTTTTCGTTATGCTCTCTAACAAACTTGAAGCCCTCTCCTTAGATGATGACCATGATGCGAGTCTAGAGTCAACCTGGAACACCATAAAGGAGGTTTTCAATCAGACGGCTGCTGCTACGGTTGGTTACGTTATGAGAGCCAAAGACCAGTGGCGATCAGAGAGAACCTGGAACCTGATTGGTGAGTGGCGTAACTTAAAGCAGCATTTCCTAAACGGTGGTGAAAACAGCAACACAGCTCTGAAAAACCAACTCTACAAAGACTTGGATAAACAAGTCAAAAGGAGTGCAAAGGGATGGGAGATAAACACAACAGTTTGGACAGAAAAACTGCCATGACTGAGGAAGCAGCGGAACTTGGCAACTTTCGAACAGTATTCAAGATTACCAATGAAATTGTGGTTAAAAGCCGAAACGTAAACGGACTAGTCAAAAATGGAAGTGGCGAAATTGTCTCCAGACCCATCAGAAATTCGTGAAGTATGGGTCTTCCATTTCGAAAAGATTTTGAATAGACCACCCCCTTCCGATCCACTAGATATTCCTGCAACTTACTTTTTCAGTCTACAAGTCAGTATCGAGGAACCGTCTGATGCAGAAGTCTGACAGGCAGCCCTCAAGCTGAGGAATGACAAGCAGCAGGAACTGATAGAATACAGAAATTAAAATTAAAAACAGAAATTAAAATAAATAACAGAGTCAAACTCAAAACGAGCAGAAATTAATATGAGTAGGCTCTAAACCCAATGCGTTCTAAATGCCAGAATATAATTTGTACAGTGAAGTACAAATTATAGTCTGGCTTTTAGAAAGTATGGGGCTTAGAACCCTACTCATAATAATTTCTGCTCGTTCTGAGTTTGACTATGTTATTTATTTTAATTTGGGTTTTGGGTTTCACTTATTTATTGATACTGATTTGTAGTAGTTGTATGCTTGGTAGATTATTTGATTCTATTTCTGTTCAGTTTTGGTTTAATGGAGTTGTTAACTTATTTTTGAAAAACATATTTTGTGTAAACACTTTTTTTTTAATTAATTTCTGTTCGTTTTTATTGACATAGTCTTTTTCAGGGAGAAAGACTGAGCCTCTTCTAAAGTTATAAGTAGTAATAGTGTTAAAGGTCCGACGAGTGATTGCGTAATATGACTTACCAGGGTCAGTCACCTATTACTGCGAACGGTACATGCCTTACCAGACGTGTTTCTAAGGTAACACCCATTTTTAACAGTTTCAATTGCACAAGGAGACAGGTTTCTGGTGGGTATAGAATTTGAGAGTTGATAAAGTGAAATTATGTCACTATTCTAGTTTTTTCTAAACCGGTATTTCCTATAACTTAATAACGGGTTAAGGTGATTAGCGATTACGAGCGAGGATAGTATGAATTGCTTGTGAAAAACCCGGATGAATTAGTTGAAAATAAAGTTTTAAGAAGAAATGTCTGAAAAGTAACGATAGAATGACATTGTGTCTTGACCTCGCTTTACCTCTCCGATGTGGTCTGTATAAAACACAAGTAACGTTTGAAAAGTATTGTCAATTTAAAAAGAAATGGCTGAAACGTGTTTTGAGGGGGATGGGTTGCATGGAGGGTTGAGTTGCACGAGGGTTCAGTTAAAGGGGATACAGTTACACGGGGGTTTAGTTAAATTGGGTTGAGTTGCACGAGGGTTCAGTTAAAGGGGGTATAGTTACACATGGGGTTTAGTTAAATTGGGTCGAGTTGCACGAGGGTTCAGTAGCACGAGGGTTCAGTAGCATGGGGATTCAGTTGTACAGGGTTTCGGTTATACAGGGGTTCAGTTACATGGAGGGTTCAGTTGCACGAGGGGGGATTTGCGAATTGGAGGAGATGGGATGATAGTGTACTGTATAATACACAAGTGATGTTTTGGAGAGTATTGTCAATTTAAAATAGTTTAGAAATAAAAAAAAATTTAACAAGAAATGGCTGAAAAGTGTTTTCTGGGAGATGGGATTGCATGGAGGGTTGAGTTGCACGAGGGTTCAGTTAAAGGGGGTACAGTTACACCGGGGTTTAGTTAAATTGGGTTGAGTTGCACGAGGGTTCAGTAGCATGAGAGTTCAGTAGCACGGGGGTTCAGTTGTACCGGGTTTCGGTTATACAGGGGTTCAGTTACATGGAGGGTTCAGTTGCACGAGGGTTCAGTTAAAGGGGGTATAGTTACACGGGGGTTTAGTTAAATTGGGTCGAGTTGCACGAGGGTTCAGTAGCACGAGGGTTCAGTAGCACGGGGGTACCGTTGTACAGGGTTTCGGTTATACAGGGGGTCAGTTCCATGGCGGGTTCAGTTGCACGGGGGTTGAGTTAAATGGGGCTTGAGTTCCACGAGAGTAGTGCTTTGTCGTGGTTTAGCTTGTCACAGTATTTAGTGAACAAAAAGCTAAACCGGGGGAAATGAAGTGGGGAGCGCCGCGTAAAAATGGTACTTATTTAATATCCCGGTAAACATACGACTAGAAATGCTTCGGGAGAAATAGACTATTGCTTCTTTCTGAACTAATCAATATTCCTTGAACAATATTTTTTTTATTTTTACTGTATTGATATTATTCAAAACATTGCATTGTCTATGCCAAATCAAACTAGCGAATAAATATCGTGGCTTTTTAGGTGTTCAATTTTTTTTCAGTGTAATTAATAACATAAAAAAAATATGAAATTTAGATTTGGCTAAGCTCTATTTTGACTACTTTATATGAAGTGAGGCGGGTGGGGGCAAGTATTCAGTTAAAATAAAGCTAGGAAGGGGGAAATTAAGTTTTGAGGGAGGTGTAAAAATGCTACTTATTTAATACCCCGGTAAACATTTGACTTGAAATGCTTCAGGAGAAATAGACTATTGCTTCTTTCGGAACTGTCTGGGGAGTGAGTGGGGGCAAGTATTTAGTGAAAATAATGCTAAAAAGGGGGAAATTAAGTTTTGAGGGGGGTGTAAAAATGGTACTTATTTAATATCCCTGTAAACATACGACTAGAAATGCTTCAGGAGAAATAGACTATTGCTTCTTTCTGAACTAATCAATATTCCTTGACAAATATTTTTTTTTTATTTTTACTGTATTACTATTATTCAAAACATTGCACTGTCTATGCCACACCAAACTAGCGAATATTTATCGTGGCTTTTTAGGTTTTCAATTTGTTTTTAGTGTAATTAATAACATAAAAAAATGATGAATTTTAGAATTGGCTAAGCTCTATGTTGACTACTTTATATGAAGTGATGGGGGGTGGGGGCAAGTATTCAGTTAAAATAAAGCTAGGCAGGGCGAAATTAAGTTTTGAGGGTGGTGTAAAAATGCTACTTATTTAATACACCGGTAAACATTTGACTTGAAATGCTTCAGGAGAAATAGACTATTGCTTCTTTCTGAACTGTCTGGGGCGGGGGCGGGCGCAATTATTTAGTGAAAATATTGCTAAAAAGGGGGAAATTAAGTTTTGAGGAGGGTGTAAAAATGGTACTTATTTAATATCCCGGTAAACATACGACTAGAAATGCTTGAGGAGAAATAGACTATTGCTTCGTTCTGAACTAATCGCAATTCCTTTACAAATATTCTTTTATTTTTACTTTATTGCTATTAGTCTTTACGATTACATGAATATACAGTGTAATTTCACGACTACAAGCCTGAGGCATGAATATACAGTCTGGTTTGACGATTACATTGCAAAAAGTGAGCAATCCTTTTACATTATATACCTATAGAGTGAACAAACACGTTTTGAGAGTATAATTGAGATTATATGACGCAGCCAGATGGCTTTTTGAAGCACTTTCATCATAACATGTTTTTTTTTTTTTTTTTTTTTGGCAATTGACATTTTTTTATGATAACAAGTAACATTCATTTCGATCGTAGCTCTATTTTGGCTCATTTTATATAATTCAGCTTTTCTATTCATTTTTATTAAATAAAAATCTTGAATCTGGAAAATGAAAAAATAAGTATTTAAACAAAATTTACGATGCTGCTAATTAAAGAAACATTTGACTTGAAATGCTTCAGGAATAATAGACTATTGCTTCTTTCTGAACTGTCTGGGGAGTGGGTGGGGGTAAGTATTTAGTGAAAATAATGCTAAAAAGGGGGAAATTAAGTTTTGAGGGGGGATGTAAAAATGGTACTTATTTAATATCCCGGTAAACATACGACTAGAAATGCTTCAGGAGAAATAGACTAATGCTTTTTTCTGAACTAATCAATATTCCTTGACAAATATTTATTTTTATTTTTACTGTATTTCTATTATTCAAAACATTGCATTGTCTATGCCACATCAAACTAGCGAATAATTATCGTGGCTTTTTAGGTGTTCAATTTTTTTCAGTGTAATTAATAACATAAAAAAATTATTAAATTTAGATTTGGCTAAGCTCTATTTTGACTACTTTATATGAAGTGAGGGGGGTGGGGGCAAGTATTCAGTTAAATTTAAGCTAGGAAGGGGGAAATTAAGTATTGAGGGAGGTGTAGAAATGCTACTTATTTAATACCCCGGTAAACATTTGACTTGAAATGCTTCAGGAGAAATAGACTATTGCTTCTTTCTGAACTGTCTGGGGAGTGGGTGGGGGCAAGTATTTAGTGAAAATAATGCTAAAAAGGGGGAAATTAAGTTTTGAGGGTGGGGTAAAATTGCTACTTATTTAATATCCCGGTAAACATACGACTAGAAATGCTTGAGGAGAAATAGACTATTGCTTCATTCTGAACTAATCGCAATTCCTTGAAAAATATTCTTTTATTTTTACTTTATTGCTATTAGTAATCACGATTACATGAATCTTTTTAGGTTTTAAATTTTTTTTAATTTTAATTAATAAAATAAAAAATGATGAAGTTTAGTTTTGGCTAAGATCTTTTTTGACTACTTTATATGCCGTGAGGGGGGTGGGGGCAAGTATTCAGTTAAAATAAAGCTAGGAGGGGGGAAATTAAGTTTTGAGGGAGGTGTAAAAATGATACTTATTTAATACCCCGGTAAACATTTGACTTGAAATGCTTCCGGAGAAATAGACTATTGCTTCTTTCTGAACTGTCTGGGGAGTGGGAGGGGGCAGGTATTTAGCGAAAATAATGCTAAAAAGGGGGAAAATAGAAGCAGTTTCCAAAAGATTTAGGATTCATTAACATTTTTCAACTTTATTTATTTTTCTCTTTTTGTACATATCTTAAAATGTCAAAATATGCGTATGGTTCTAACAATTGTGCTCTATGAATGGTCAGAGACACGATGTGGCTTTCCCACTGGAGGTTTTATGACTCCTCCCCACAGTGAATTCAGATGTTTTTAGGACTCATCTCACTACCCATAACTCCATTCAACCTTGAGCGAAGGTATGAAAGTTTGATGAAGTATTTCTCTACTTAACAACTACAATAATAGCCTCCAAGATGATAGGACTGTATGACACAGAATTTATCGGATTAAAAAAATCATCTTGTGGTGTTATATTTGAATGTGCTTTTTTATTATTGTCTATGGATCTCGAAGAAATTGACTGTTATCATTGGATAGTGAACTATAATCTGTTTGAGTATGATAAGAATCATTCAGAATCAGAATCATTTATTAATATAAAAGCTTTCGTAGTCAGGGTTTAAATCCCGACTAAATCGCGCTATTATTTACAAAGTAAACAAAGACAAAAAAAAATTAATACACATGTCACTTATTGTAGACAGAAACATAAAAAGGCACAAACGAATTGCTGAAGCGATTAGTGCGACACTTGGGCTGGGCTAGCTTTGTTGCTTTTGATCTTGTAGTTACTTTTTTTGTCAGCATTGGGGGTAATATATTTCTGTGTTTATCACTTGTCAGATGAAAGTGGCCAAATTTACAGATAAGTTGAAAACGGTGATCGTGGAGTGACGGCAAATTTAGTTGAGACAGTGCTGATTCGTAATCGGTGTACAGATCAGGCAGTATGGCCTTCACCGCTCTTTTCTGGACTGATTCGAGTACTTCGCTCATATAGGCAGTGTTCTGAACCTGTGGACCCCATACAGGGCACGCATACTCTAATATCGGGCGAATATATGTCAGGTAGGCTGTTTTCAATTGCGGCACTGAAAAACCAAATCTTCGCATCAGTAAAAAAGTACGCATGCGTATCAGCGATAATCAGAGTGGCAACCATGGGTGAAATAACTAAGGAAAATATATTTTGTCATTTCACTAGTTTTGAATAAGATTTGGATATTTTTTTGGGATAATTTTTGAAACCAGATTTATAATTGTGACTTTCCAAGTAAGTGAATATTTTTTTCCAGTTAAGAAGAGCCATATTCTAGGAACCAGGTGTGTCTATTGGATGCGCACGCGCTGATTGCATGATTGTTAGCCGCGCCGCGGTTCCATTCTTGTTTGTGAGTTTAGTTTTCGGACGCGAAAAAAAGGTTAAAATCGGTGTGAGTATCTGTGTATGTTTCTTCTGAATTCGTGAAGTCCCGTGTACTGCGCGGATTACTTGGGATCAAGCAGAAGAGGGGAGAGAACCTATCGGAAGCGCCGTATTGGTACCTGCCGGTTAATTAGCCTTAAATTGCAGGGAACAGGTGAGCAGGTCTCGACGCTTCCCTTGCTCCCGGTGATCTCTTGCTCCTGAGGTTTCTCTGATGTTTCCTTGATGTAGATGGCGGTGAGAGCGCTTTGAAAAAGCTGCCTCCGACTTCTTAGTTTAGCTAGTCCAGTGCTATTTTTATCCGGATTCCTGCTGTGATAGTGAAAGTAACCAAAGACTTGCTGTTCCTGACTTTGTTTAGTGCAATCATCATGCAAATTAAATACATGATGCAAATTAGATACATGAATTGTATTTAATTTGCATGATGATTGCACTAAACAAAGTCAGGAACAGCAAGTCTTTGGTTACTTTCACTATCACAGCAGGAATCCGGATAAAAATAGCACTGGACTAGCTAAACTAAGAAGTCGGAGGCAGCTTTTTCAAAGCGCTCTCACCGCCATCTACATCAAGGAAACATCAGAGAAACCTCACGAGCAAGAGATCACCGGGAGCAAGGGAAGCGTCGAGACCTACTCACCTGTTCCCTGCAATTTATGGCCAATTAACCGGCAGGTACCAATAAGGCGCTTCCGGCAGGTTCTCTCCCCTCTTCTGCTTGATCCCAAGTGATCCACGCAGTCAACAGGACTTTACTTATTCAGAAGAAACATAAACATATACACACGCCGATTTTAACCTTTTTTCCGCGCCCGAAAACCAAACTCACAAACAAGAATGGCAACGCTGCGCGGCCAAAAATCACGCAATCAGCGCGTGCGCATCCAATAGACACACCTGGTTCCTAGAATATGGCTCTTCTTAACTGGAAAAAAATATTCACTTACTTGGAAAGTCACAATTATAAATCGGGTTTCAAAAATTATCCCAAAAAAATATCCAAATATTATTCAAAACTATTGATATGACAAAATATATTTTCCTTAGTTATTTCACCCATGGTTGCCACTCTGATTATCGCTGATACGCATGCGTACCCTTTTACTGATGCGAAGATTTGGTTTTTCAGTGCCGCAATTGAAAACAGCCTACCTGACATATATTCGCCCGATATTAGAGTATGCGTGCCCTGTATGGGGTCCACAGGTTCAGAACACTGCCTATATGAGCGAAGTACTCGAATCAGTCCAGAAAAGAGCGGTGAAGGTCATACTGTCTGATCTGTACACCGATTACGAATCAGCACTGTCTCAACTAAATTTGCCGTCACTCCACGATCGCCGTTTTCAACTTATCTGTAAATTTGGCCAGTTTCTTCTGACAAGTGATGAACACAGAAATATATTACCCCCAATGCTGACAAAAAAAGTAACTACAAGATCAAAAGCAACAAAGCTAGCCCAGCCCAAGTGTCGCACTAATCGCTTCAACAATTCGTTTGTGCCTTTTTATGTTTCTGTCTACAATAAGTGACATGTGTATTAATTTTTTTTTGTCTTTGTTTACTTTGTAAATAATAGCGCGATTTAGTCGGGATTTAAACCCTGACTACGAAAGCTTTTATGTTAATAAATGATTCTGATTCTGAATGATTCTTATCATACTCAAACAGATTATAGTTCACTATCCAATGATAACAGTCAATTTCTTCGAGATCCATAGACAATAATAAAAAAGCACATTCAAATATAACACCACAAGATGAATTTTTTAATCCGATAAATTCTGTGTCATACAGTCCTATCATCTTGGAGGCTATTAATGTAGTTGTTAAGTAGAGAAATACTTCATCAAACTTTTATACCTTTGCTCAAGGTTGAATGGAGTTATGGGTAGTGAGATGAGTCCTAAAACCATCTGAATTCATTGTGGGGAGGAGTCATAAAACCTCCAGTGGGAAAGCCACATCGTGTCTCTGACCATTCATAGAGCACAATTGTTAGAACCATACGCATATTTTGACATTTTAAGATATGTACAAAAAGAGAAAAATAAATAAAGTTGAAAAATGTTAATGAATCCTAAATCTTTTGGAAACAGCTTCTATTTTCCCCCTTTTTAGCATTATTTTCACTAAATACCTGCCCCCACCCACTCCCCAGACAGTTCAGAAAGAAGCAATAGTCTATTTCTCCTGAAGCATTTCAAGTCAAATGTTTACCGGGGTATTAAATAGGTAGCATTTTTACACCTCCCTCAAAACTTAATTCCCCCTTCCTAGCTTTATTTTAACTGAATACTTGCCCCCCCCCCCCTCACGTCATATACAGTAGTGAAAATAGAGATTCGACAAATCTAAAATTAGCCATTTTTTATTTTATTAATTAAAATGAAAAAAAAAATTTAACAAATAAAAAGATTCATGTAATCGTGAATACTAATAGCAATAAAGTAAAAATAAAAGAATATTTGTCAAGAAATTGCGATTAGTTCAGAGCGAAGCAATAGTCTATTTCTCCTCAAGCATTTCTAGTCGTATGTTTACCGGGATATTAAATAAGTACCATTTTTACACCCCCCTCAAAACTTAATTTCCCCCTTTTCAGCATTATTGTCACTAAATACTTGACCCCGACCACTCCCCCGACAGTTCAGAAAGAAACAATAGTCTATTTCTCCTGAAGCATTTCAAGTCAAATGTTTACCGGGGTATTAAATAAGTAGCATTTTTAAACCTCCCTCAAAACTTAATTTCCCCCTTCCTAGCTTTATTTTAACTGAATACTTGCCCCCACCCCCCGCACAACATATAAATTAGTCAAAAAAGAGATTAGCCAATTATAAATTTAATAATTTTTTTATGTTATTAATTAAAAATAAAAAAAATTGAACACCTAAAAAGCCACGATAATTATTCGATAGTTTGATGTGGCATAGACAATGCAATGTTTTGAATAATAGCAATACAGTAAAAATAAAAAAAATATTTGTCAAGAAATATTGATTATTTCAGAAAGAAGCAATAGTCTATATCTCCTGAAGCATTTCTAGTCGTATGTTTACCGGGATATTAAATAAGTACCAATTTTACACCCCCCTCAAAACTTAATTTCCCCCTTTTTAGCATTATTTTCACTAAATACTTGCCCCCACCCACTCCCCAGACAGTTCAGAAAGAAGCAATAGTCTATTTCTCCTGAAGCATTTCAAGTGAAATGTTTCTTTAATTAGCAGCATCGTACATTTTGTTTAAATACTTATTTTTTCATTTTCCAGATTCCAGATTTTTATTTAACACAAATGAATAGACAAGCTGAAGTATATAAAACGAGCCAACATAGAGCTACGATCGCAATTAATGGTACTTGTTATCAGAAAAAAATGTCAATTGCCAAAAAAAAACAAAAAAACATGTTATGATGAAAGTGCTTCAAAAACCCATCTGGTTGCATCATATAATCTCAATTATACTGTCAAAACGTGTTCGTTCACTCTATAGGCATATAATATAAAAGGAGTGCTCACTTTTTGCAATGTAATCGTCAAACAAGACTGTATATTCATGCCTCAGGCTTGAAGTCGTGAAAATACACTGTATATTCATATAATCGTGAAGACTAATAGCCATAAAGTAAAAATAAAAGAATATTTGTCAAGGAATTGCGATTAGTTCAGAACGAAGCAATTGTCTATTTCTGCTCAAGCATTTCTAGTCGTCTGTTTACCGGGATATTAAATAAGTACCATTTTTACCCCCCCCTCAAAACTTCATTTCCCCCTTTTTGGCATTATTTTCACGAAATACTTGCCCCCACCCACTCACCAGACATTTCAGAAAGAAGCAATAGTCTATTTCTCCTGAAGCATTTCAAGTCAAATATTTACCAGGGTATTAAATAAGTAGCATTTTTACACCTCCCTCAAAGCTTAATTTACCCCTTCCTAGATTTATTTTAAGTAAATTCTTGCCCCCAACCCCTCACTTCATATAAAGTAGTCATAATAGAGCTTAGCCAAATCTAAATTTCATTATTTTTTTATGTTATTAATTACACTGAAAAAAAATTGAACGTCTAAAAAGCCGCGATAATTATTCGCTAGTTTGATATGGCATAGACCCTGCAATATTTTGAATAATAGCACTAAAGTAAAATAAAAAAAATATTTGTCAAGGAATATTGATTAGTTCAGAAAGAAGCAATAGTCTATTTCTCCTGAAGCATTTATAGTCGTATGTTTACTGGGATATTAAATAAGTACCATTTTTACACCCCCCTCAAAACCTAATTTCCCCCTTTTTAGCATTATTTTCACTGAATACTTGCCCCCACCCACTCCCCAGACAGTTCAGAAAGAAGCAATAGTCTATTTCTCCTGAAGCATTTCAAGTCAAATGTTTACCGGGGTATTAAATTAGTAGCATTTTTACACCCGCCTCTAATCTTTATTTGCCCCTTCCTAGCTTTATTTTAACTGAATACTTGCCCCCATCTCCCATCACTTCATATAAAGTAGTCAAAATAGAGCTTAGCCAAATCTAAATTTCATCATTTTTTTATGTTATTAATTACACTGAAAAAAAATTGAACACCTAAAAAGCCACGATAATTATTCGCTAGTTTGATGTGGCATAGACAATGCAATGTTTTGAATAATAGCAATACAGTAATAATAAAAAAAAATATTTGTCAAGGAATATTGATTAGTTCAGAAAGAAGCAATAGTCTATTTCTCCTCAAGCATTTCTAGTCGTATGTTTACCGGGATATTAAATAAGTACCATTTTTACACCCCCCTCAAAACTTAATTTCCCCCTTTTTAGCATTATTTTCACTAAATACTTGCCCCCACTCACTCCCCAGACAGTTCAGAAAGAAGCAATAGTCTATTTCTCCTGAAGCATTTCAAGTCAAATGTTTACCGGGGTATTAAATAAGTAGCATTTTTACCCCTCCCTCACAACTTCCTTTGCCCCGGCCGGGCTTTCTTTTATCTGTCTACTTGGCCCCCCCCCCTCACTTCATGTAAAGTAGTCAAAATAGATCTTAGCCAAATCTAAATTTCATCATTTTTGTATGTTATTAATTACACTGAAAAAAAATTGAACACCTAAAAAGCCCCGATAATTATTCGCTAGTTTGATGTGGCATAGACAATGCAATGTTTTGAATAATAGTAATACAGTAAAAATAAAAATAAAATATTTGTCAAGGAATATTGATTAGTTCAGAAAGAAGCAATAGTCTATTTCTCATGAAGCATTTCTAGTCGTATGTTTACAGGGATATTAAATAAGTACCATTTTTACACCCCCCCCTCAAAACTTAATTTCCCCCTTTTTAGCATTATTTTCACTAAATACTGTGACAAGCTAAACCACGACAAAGCACTACTCTCGTGGAACTCAAGCCCCATTTAACTCACCCCCCGTGCAACTGAACCCTCCATGTAACTGAACCCCTGTATAACCGAAACCCTGTACAACTGAACCCTCGTGCTACTGAACCCTCGTGCAACTCTACCCAATTTAACTAAACCCCCGTGTAACTGAACCCTCGTGCAACTGAACCCTCCATGTAACTGAACCCCTGTATAACCGAAACCCGGTACAACTGAACCCCCGT
Source organism: Artemia sp. Qi Xiang Cuo (assembly GCF_049724085.1). Lineage (NCBI taxonomy): Eukaryota > Metazoa > Arthropoda > Branchiopoda > Anostraca > Artemiidae > Artemia > Artemia sp. Qi Xiang Cuo. Next base: position 41,540,707 of record NC_142798.1, on the reverse strand, counting down.
GCTACTGAACTCTCATGCTACTGAACCCTTGTGCAACTCAACCCAATTTAACTAAACCCCCATGTAACTCTACCCCCTTTAACTGAACCCTCGTGCAACTCAACCCTCCATGCAATCCCATCTCCCTCAAAACACTTTTCAGCCATTTCTTGTTAAATTTTTTTTATTTCTAAACTATTTTAAATTGACAATACTCTCCAAAACATCACTTGTGTATTATACAGTACACTATCATCCCATCTCCTCCAAGTCGCAAATCCCCCCTCGTGCAACTGAACCCTCCATGTAACTGAACCCCTGCATAACCGAAACCCTGTACAACTGAATCCCCATGTTACTGAACCCTCGTGCTACTGAACCCTCGTGCAACTCGACCCAATTTAACTAAACCCCATGTGTAACTATACCCCCTTTAACTGAACCCTCATGCAACTCAACCCAATTTAACTAAACCCCCGTGGAACTGTATCCCCTTTAACTGAACCCTCGTGAAACTCAACCCTCCATGCAACCCATCTCCCTCAAAACACTTTTCAGCCATTTCTTTTTAAATTGACAATACTTTTCAAACGTTACTTGTGCATTATACAGACCACATCGGAGAGGTAAAGCGAGGTCAAGTCACAGTGTCATTCTATCGTTACTTTTCAGACATTTCTTCTTAAAACTTTATTTTCAACTAATTCATCCGGGTTTTTCACAAGCAATTCACACTATCCTCGCTCGTAATCGCTAATCACCTTAACCCGTTATTAAGTTATAGGAAATACCGGTTTAGAAAAAACTAGAATAGTGACATAATTTCACTTTATCAACTCTCAAATTCTATACCCACCAGAAACCTGTCTCCTTGTGCAATTGAAACTGTTAAAAATGGGTGTTACCTTAGAAACACGTCTGGTAAGGCATGTACCGTTCGTAGTAATAGGTGACTGACCCTGGTAAGTCATATTACGCAATCACTCGTCGGACCTTTAACACTATTACTACTGTTATACAACCATTCCTTCCATAAAAACCTTAAATACCCCCTGGGCATAACTTACAACCCTTGTCCCTAATACCTGGAGTTTGTTTATATCCCAAAAACCTTTTCATATGATATTTAGACTATTTGCAATAGAATGGCTATCTCAAAATTTCTATTAGATGCATTTCGGGACAATGCGACGTGTGGGGGGGGGATAACTACCTTCCGATCACTTTGACTCTTAAAAAGAGCACCAGAGTGTCTGATTATCAATCCAATGAGCCCCCTCCGAAGTTTATATGACCATGCTTTCTATGAAAATCTTATATGTTCCCAGGACATTACTTACAGCCCTTGCCCTGAGGATGGAGGGGATTTTTTTTATCCTCAAAAACATAGTTTCCAGACCCTGCTGATACGCTGAACAAAATGGCTGTCTCAAAATTTTAATTGTAAGTGTTTGGGGAAATGATGGGCATGGAGGGGGGAATTTGCCCTATGATCACTTTCGACTAATAAAAAAGGTACTAGTGCTCTCAATCTCCAATCGAATGAGCCTTTTTTGAAGCTTCTACTACAAAGTTTTCTATAAGAACCTTTTATACCCCAAGGGCATAACTTACGACCCTTGTCCTGAGTGCTATGGGGGAGGGTTGTCGTCTTCAAAGACATAACTTCTAGACCTTTCAACTACGTTGAACAAAATTGCCATATCAAAATGTTTGGGGAAATGATGGGGCGGGGGTGATTCTAGCTCCGATTACTTTCGACTACTAAAAGGACAATAGCCCTCTCAGTTTCCAATCGAATGACCCCTTTTTGAAGTTTTTAAGGCAACGCTTTCTACAAAAATATTATATGCCCCCAAGATATAATTTACAATCTTAGCCCTGAGGGCTGTGGGGGGGGGGGGGGGAATGTCATACTCAAAAACACTATTTCTGGACCCTTAAATAATGGGTGTGGAGGGGACATTCGCCCTCTGATCGCTTCTGACTATTAATAAGGGCACTAGCCATCTCAATTCCCAATTGAATGAGCCCTTTTTGATGTTTCTACGACAACGCATTCGATAAAACCTTATATGCCCCCAGGGCATAACTTATAGCCTTAGCCCTGAGGGCTGTAGGGGGGGTTGTCATACTCAAAAACATAATTTCCGGACCTTTCAACTACGTTCAACAAAATGGCTATATCAAAATGTGCACCAGAAGTGTTTGGGGAAATTATGGGCCTTGGGGGGGGGTATTCACCCTCCAATCGCTTGTGACTATTAATAAGGGCACTAGCCCTCTCAATTCCCAATTAAATGAGCCCCTTTTGAAGTCTTTACCACAACGCTTTCTATAAAAACCTTATATGCCCCCAGGGCATAACTTACAACATTTTGCCTGAGGGCTGTTGGGGGTTTCTCATCCTCAAAGATATAATTTATGGACTTTTGAACTACGTTGAACAAAATGGCTATCTCAAAATTTTGATTGAATGTGTTCGGGAAACACATTCACAGCCCTTTCAATTTCCAATCGAATGAACCCTTTTTGAAGTTTCTACGACAGCACTTTCTATAAAAACCTTATATGCCCCCAGGGCATAACTTAGCCTACAACCCTTGCCTTGAGGGTTGAGGGGGGCTGTCATTCTCATAGACCTTATTTCCAGAACTTTAAACTACGTTGAACAAAATGTTTATCTCAAAATTTTGATCGGAAGCGTTTGCGGAAATGGTTGGTATGAGAGGTTTTTTTTTGCCCTCAATCACTTTCGACTATGCTCTCTGAATTGTGCTCTCTCAATTTCCAATCGAATGAGCCATTTTTAAGTTTCCACAACGTCGCTTTCTGCAAAAACCTTATATGCCCCCAGGGCATAATTGACAACCCTTACCCTGAGGGCTGTGAGGGGCGGGGGGGGGGGTCATCCTTAAAGACATAATTTCTTTAACTCTCAACTACGTTGAAAAAATGTCTATATCAAAATTTTGATTGGATGTGTATGGGGAAATGGTGGGAGTGAGAGGGGGGTTTGTTGCCCTCTAATCACTTTCGGCTATTAAAATGGCACTAGCCCTTTTAATTTCCAATCGAATAAGCCCTTTTTGAAGTTTCTACGACAACACTCTATAAAAACCTTATGTACCAACCTAACTTACAACCCTTGCCCTGAGGGTTGTGGGGGGTTATCATCCTCAAAGACCTAATTTCTGAAACTTTCAACTGCATTGAATGAAATGGATATGTCAAAATTTTGATTGTATATGTTTGGGGAAATGGTGGGCGTTTGAGGGGGGTTAGTTGCCCTCCAATTACTTCCAACTATTAAAAAGGGCACTCCCCCTTTCAATTTCCAATTGAATGATCTCTTTTTGAAATTTCTACGACAACGCTTTCTATAAAATTTTTATATGCCCTAGGGCATAATTTACAACCCTTCCCCTGAGGGGTGTGGGGGGTTTATCATCCTCAAAGATATAATTTCCTGAACTTTCAACTGCGTTGAACAAATGGCTGTCTCAAAATTATGATTGCTTGTGTTTTGGAAAAAAGTGGGCGTGAAAAGGGGTTAGCTGCCCTCCAATCACTTTCGACTATTAAAAAGGACACTAGCCATTTCAATTTCCAATCAAATGAGCCCTTTTTGAAGTTTCTACGACAACTCTTTCTATAAATAACTTTATATGCCCCCAGGGCATAACTTACAGCGATTGCCCTGAGGGCTCTGATGGGGGCTACCATCCTCAAAGACCTAATTTCCAAAAATTTCAACTGCGTTGAACAAAATGGATGTATCAAAATTTTGATTGCATGTGTTTGGGGAAATGGTGGACGTAAGAGTGGGGTTAATTGCCCTCCAATCACTTTCAACTATTAAGAAGTGCACTAGCCTTTTTAATTTCCAATTGAATGAGCCGTGTTTGAAGTTTTTATGACAACGCTTTCTATAAAAACCTTATGTGCTCCCAGGGCATAACTTACAATCCTCGCCCTGAGGGCTGTGGAGGGTTTGTCATCCTCAATGACCTAATTTCCAGAACTTTCAACTATGTTGAACAAAATGGCTATCTCAAAACTTTGATTGGATGTGTTTTGGGAAATGGCGGGCGTGAGAGGGGGCGTTAGTTGCCCTCCAATCACTTTCGACTATTAAAAAGGGCACTAGCCCTTTGAATTTTCAATTGAATGAACCCTTTTTGAAGTTTCTACGACAACGCTTTCAATAAAAACCTTATATGCCCCCAGGGCGTAAATTACAACCTTGCCCTGAGGGGTGTGGGGAGAGTGTCCTCATCAAAGACATAATTTCATCATCTTTCAACAACGTTGAACAAAATTGCTAGCTCAAAATTTTGATTGGATGTTTGTGGGGAATTGGTGGGCGTGTAAGGGGTGTTAGTTGTCTTACAATCATTTTGGACTATTAAAAAGGGCATAAGCCACTCCAATTTCCAATCGAATAAGCCCTTTTCGAAGTTTATATGACAACTTCTTCGATACGAAGTTCCCTGGTCTAAGACCAACCAACCAACCCCAAAAAATAAGTAATATATTGTGCCAACATTGTTCTTTACTTAGGCAACGCTAATGCGCTGCCTATAATTATAATGGACTTGTACTACTTGTACTTGTTGCACGTTCAAGCCGCATCCAGACTCATCGTGGCGCCCAGCAGATGACGACATGCCTCCTTCCATGGGTTTCGCTCGAGGGTGGCAGGCTCCATCATTTCCAGCCACTGGCGATCCCAGCGACGGCCGTATTTTCGGAATCCCCCGATTGGCTCCAGATCAGACTTAACTGTTGCTAGCCACGTCTTCTTTTGACATCCTGCCCTCTTCTTCCATGCAGGTAATGGTATACATTTGAAACATTTTTTGCTTATATGGTCATCTGGTCTGCGCATTGTGTGGCCAAACCATCTCAGTCTCTTATGCTTAACAATGTCAGAAACATGTGGGCAATCCCTACATCTTCTCCTTACTTCTTCATTCGAGATTCTATCTGAGAGGCGGATACCCAGGATATAGCGCAGGCATTTGTGGTTGAATATATTCAAGCTCAACGCTTCGGCTGCTTTAAGTGACTACGTTTCACATCTATAGAGGAGGACAGAGAGAACCATAGCTTCATACATTCGGAGCTTTGTGCTTAGCGATATCTCGCTCCGCTTCCAGAGATGCTTCCGTAATTGAAGGAAGACACTCCAGATTGACGATATGCGGCTCTGGATTTCTTCTGAAGATTCGCCGGCAGGGTTTACAATTGATCCGAGTTATTTGAACGACTAGACGTCCTCTATCTGATTACCATTTAGGGTCACAAGGGTTTCATCCATCCCATCTGTTCGCATGGATTTTGTTTTTGGTAGGCTTATTTGGAGACCAGTCGAAAGTGCCTTGACTGCCACGTCATTTATCATAGCCTGGGCTTCTGCAACGGATTCAGCAAGCATGTCCACATCGTCAGCATAGTTAAGATCTGTGACGGAGAAGTACGGGCTTACTGCAACGCCTTTATTATTGTCCTGGACCCTGAGGATCCAATGGATGACGAAGTTGAACAAAGTTGGTGAAAGGACACAGCCTTGACGTACACCTTCCTCGATCAGGACCAGATCTGAAAGATCGCCATCGACTCTTAATAAAGCAAAGGTTTGAAGGCTGTACATAACCACCTTCGAAATTCTGGAAGCAAGTGTCTTTCGTTAATGCTACACTTGACCTTAAGGGAATACCTCGTCTATTTCATTTCGGTAAACCATAAAACTTTGGACAAAAGCTACCTCGAGGTGCCTTTTAGGTTACCCTCCACCCTCCAACTTTTTCTCAAATGACATGAAATATACTTTCAGCTGTACTCGTTCATTTTAAGCTTTTTTCATATTTTTTATTATTTTTATAGATCGATTGCAGAAGGACATGTGAGGAGAAGTTTTATTTTTAAGATGGGTTTGAAAAAAATAAATAGAGTTATTACTTGAAATGAAAGCAGATAGTTTGTCACTGCGCCAAAGAAGAAAGTTTATCGAGAATTAAAAAAAAGAGTATCATCTGGGGGTTGAGTTGGAGTAAGATCCTCCAAGACCACTTATTGTTTACTACTCAAGTATTAAGGACATTGGAAATAAAATGAATAGAATGAATGGGTTATAGCAATGTTAGAATTGAGTATGCTAAGGGGTTACTGAATTGGCTTTTAGCTATCCTTGGAAAAGTAACATTGCCTTTTAGGTTACCCCCTCCAAATTTTTCTCAAAATGACATGAAATATGCTTGCGACTGTACCAATCATGTTGGGTTTCAATTTTCAGAAATATGAACCTCCATTTTTAAAATATATCTGATTTTATTAATAATATTTGATTTCTTTTACTAATTGGGTACATTTTTGCATATTTTTAAATAAAGTTGGGTCTTAGTTTACAGAAATATATACATCACAGTTTATCATACATTTGATTTCATAAATAAAATTTTCTCCTCTAGGTATCTCAACTTTTCGTAGATGTATGTCAGGTTTAATCGATGATATATTATTTTCTAATAAAGTTTGGTTTTAATTTCCAGGAATAAAAGCATTTTAGAATAAAGTTGGGTTTTAGTTTTCGAAACTATGAATACCCCAGTTTAAAATACATCTGATTTTTTTAATAACATTTTCTTAGCTAGTTTTCTTAACCTTTCATAGATGTGTGTTGCATGAAACTAATGACTTGGGATGTATAGTTTGCTATTTTGGACTTTTCTGAGCTAGATTGTCTAACCTTTCGTAGGTGTATGTCTGGTTTTATTAATAATATTTGATTTTCTAATTACGTTGGGTTTTAGTTTTCAGAAATAAGAACATCCATGTTTAAAGTACATTTGATTTTATTAATAATATTTGATTTCCTTTAATAATGGGGTACATTTTTGCATATTGCTTTAATAAAGTTGGTTTTGGTTTTCAGAAATATGAACATCCCAGTTTAAAATACATCTGATTTTATTAATAACATTTTCTTAGCTAGGTTTCTTAACCTTTCGTAGATGTGTGTTCTGAGTTTTCTCAATAAATTGAAGAAAAGTTCAAGTTCTCTTCTGAATTTTCACAAAGAAAAAAATAAGTTACAGATCAATTCTAATTTTTTTCCAGAGAAAATAAAAAGGTTAAAAAAATCAAATATTATTGATAAAATTACATGTATTTTATACCTCGGTGTTCTTATTTCTGAAAACTAAAACCCAACTTTATTAAAAAAATCAAATATTATTAATCAAATCGTATTAGATGCTTACAGTTTTTCATAATTTCATGAATGAAATGTCTATGCTGTGTATCCAAGAGGCGAATTCAAGAAAGAGTTTGTTACTTGCTTACAATTTTCTCATAATTTCCTGGATGAAATTTCCGCGTTGTGTGTCCAAGAGACGAAAGTTTAGGAAATCTAGCTCAGAAAAGTCCAAAATAGCAAACTAGACATCCCAAATCATGAGTTTCATGCAACACACATCTACGAAAGGGTAAGAAACCTAGCTAAGAAAATGTTATTAATAAAATTGGATGTATTTTAAACTGGGATGTTCATATTTCTAAAACCTAAACCCTAACCTTATTTTAAAAATAAGCAGAAATGTTCCCTATTATTAGAGGAAATACAATATTGTTAATAAAATAAGATGTTTTTAAAACATATATGTTACTATTTTTGAAAATTAAAACCCAATTTCATAGGAAAATCGAATATTATTAATAACACCAGACATACACCTACGAAAGGTTAGGAAATCTAGCTCAGAAAAGTCCAAAATAGCAAACTATACATCCCAAATCATGAGTTTTATGCAACACACACATCTACCAAAGGTTAAGAAACCTAGCTAAGAAAATGTTATTAATAAAATCAGATGCATTTTAAACTGGAATGTTTATATTTCTAAAAACTAAAACCCAATTTTATTAAAAAAAAAGGCAAAAATGGACCCAATTATTAAAGGAAATCAAATATTATTAATAAAATCAGATGTATTCTAAACATGGATGTTCTTATTTCGTAGCATCCTAGTCTGTTTATACGGCGTAATGTAGTACTCCATAAGATTTTATCACAATCAAACATATTATAGTTCACCATCCAATGATAACAGGCAATTTCTTCGAGTTCCATTGACAATAATAAAAATGCACATTCAAATATAACACCACAAGATGATTTTTTCAAACCTATAAATTCTGTGTCATATAGTCCTACCATTCTCGAGGCTGTTAATGTAATATGTGAGCAGAGAAGTACTTCGTCAAACTTTTATATTTTTGCTCAAGGGTAGAAAGACTTATGACTAGGGAGAGGAATCCTAAAACCATCTGAACTCACTGTATGAAGGAGTCATAAAACCCATAGAATTCATTGTGGGTAGGAGTCATCTTCCTATTTCCGAGAATTAAAACCCAGTCGTACTGGAAAATCAAATATTATTAGTACGAACTAAACCTACGAACGTTTTAGATACAAATCTAAGAAAAGTCCAAAATAGACGCCTAGACATTCTCTAGTCATAAGATTTTAAGTAAAACACATCCACAAAAAGATATGAAACCTGGTCAAATCAGTGTTATTAATTAAGTCTAGTGCGCTTTAAACTGGGATGTCCTTATTTCAATCAACTAAAACCCAACTTTATTTAAAAAATATGCGAAAATATACTTAGGTATTATAGAAATCAAATATTATTTTCAAAATAAGATGTATTTTAAACATGGATGTTCTTATTTCTGAAAATTAGAACCCAACTTTATTAAAAAATCAAATAGTATTAATAAAACCAGACATACACCTACGAAGGGTTGGGAAATCTAGCTCAAACAAGTCCAAAATAGTCAACTAGACATTCCCAAATCATGAGTTCCATGCAACACACATCCACGAAAGGGTAAGAAACATAGCTAAGAAAATGTTATTAATAAAATCGGATGTATTTTAAACTGGGATGTTCTTATTTCTGAAAACTAAAACCCAGCTTTATTTTAAAAATATGCAAAAATATACCCAATTATTAAAAGAAATCAAATATTATTAATAAAATCAAATGTATTTTAGACATTGATGTTCTTAATTATGAAAACTAAAACCCAACTATACCGTGATATCCATTATTTGTAATAAAATTAGATATGTGTCTACAAAAGATTATAAATTTGTTCTCGAAAAAGTCTAAAATAAAAAATTGTCCGTTGTTTACAACAAGTTTCGTGCAATACACACATGCGAAAGGTTAACAAACTTATCACAGAAAATGCCGTTAGTAAATCCGAATTTATTTTGAATTTGGATATTCATATTTCTGAAAACTAAAACCCAACTTTATTTAAAAAACATATGCAAAAATTGACCCAATTATTAAAGGAAATCAAATATTATTAATAAAATCAGATGTATTCTAAACATGGATGTTCTTATTTCGTAGCATCCTAGTCTGTTTATACGGCGTAATGTAGTACTCCATAAGATTTTATCACAATCAAACATATTATAGTTCACCATCCAATGATAACAGGCAATTTCTTCGAGTTCCATTGACAATAATAAAAATGCACATTCAAATACTACACTACAAGATGATTTTTTCAAACCTATAAATTCTGTGTCATATGGTCCTATCATTCTCGAAGCTATTAATACAATATTTGAGCAGCGAAGTACTTCGTCAACTTTTACATTTTTGCTCAAGCGTAAACAGAATTATGAATAGAAGGGGAGTCCTAAAACCATCTGAATTCATTGTGTGAATGAGTCATAAACCCATAGAATTCATTGTGGGGAGGAGTCATGTTCTTATTTCTGAAAATTAAAACCCAACTTTATTAGAAAATCAAATATTATTAATAAAACCAGACATACACCTACGACAGGTTAGAAAATCTAGCTCAGCCAAGTCCAAAATAGCAAACTATACATCGCAAATCATGAGTTTGTACGAAGGGTTAAGAAACCTAGCTAAGGAATCGTAATTAATAAAATCAGATGTATTTTAAACTGGGGTGTTCATATTTTCGAAAACTAAAACCCAACTTTATTAAAAAATGTTCTTATTCCTGAAATTTAAAAGTAAACTTTATTAGAAAATCATATATTATTAATAAAACCAGACATACACCTACGAAAGGTTAAGAAACCTAGATAAGAAAATGTTATTAATAAAATAAAATGTATTTTATACTGTGTTATTCTTCTTTCCGACATTTCTAGCCCGGTTCCATTTAAATAAAATGCAAAAATGTACTCATGTATTATAAGAAATACGTTACTATTAACAAAGTCTGATTTGTTTTAAAAATGGGTGTTAATATTTCATAAATTTAAAACCCAACATGATTGGTACAGCCACTAGCATATTTATTGCAATTTTTGGAAAAAGTTTGAGGGGGTAACCTAAAAGGCAGAGCTACTTTTTCATGGATAGCTGAAACTCCATTCAGACTATGAGTATTAGATTCAATTCATACATTACTATAACACATTAAAACAGCTGATTGTATTTCCACTTTCCTCGATATTTTAACAGTGAGCAAAAAGTCGGTCTGGGAGGATCTTACTCCAACTCAACCCCCAGGTGACACCCCATTTTTTAATTTCCCTACGTTGACTGACTCTTCCGATAAACTTTCTTCTTTGGCACAATGGCAAACTATCTGCCTTCATTTCAATTAATAACTCTATTTATTTTTTTTCAAACTCATCATAAAAATAAAACTTCACCTCAAATGTCCCTTTGAACTCAAGTCACAAAAATAATAAAAAAAAATATGAAAAAAGGCTTAGAGTTAACGAGTACAGCCATAATCATATTTTATGTCATTTGATAAAAAGTTAAAGGAAGAGGAGTGACCTTAGAGGCACCCCTAGGAAGCCGTTGTCTAAAGTTTAATGGTTTACCGAAATGAAATAAACAAGGTATTCCCTTAAGGTCATGTGTAGTATTAACGAAAGATACTTGCTTCCAATATTTCGAAGGTGGTTATGCACAGCATTCAAACATTTGCTTTGCTCACGAAAATCGTATATATACATAAGAAATTGAAAATGCAAATAAATTACCGTTTCTGGATGTATTAATTATTCGTAGCATTGATAAACTGGATTTTACAGTATACAGAACCCGCACAAAATAATTGATATCTACATTTTAAATCCAATCACCTCCCCACAAGTTAAAGGATGTACAAACAAAGAACATTAGGGAACAAAGAACAATTCAACGTTTTGTAAACGATTTTCAAACTGTAACTATCCGCCTTTAAATTAGTCGATCAGAAAATGTGCTTTAAAAATATATTTTTTGATATGTCCTAATTTTTAAAGGGATGATAATTTCCTTTAATTGCGATTTTATTCCTGGGTATTTTTATGGAAAGCTGAAGTACCTAAGGTTAGCAAATAGAAAAGTCATAATGAGGAAAGATCTTAGGACACGGGGGGACTTCTAAAAAGATATAATTCTAAATTGTCACATTTCATAATGCTATGCAAAAAAGTATCAGAATTTGATGTTCTAAGCATTCACTTGTTAAGTCCCGAAAGATGAGGTTAGAAATGATGTTCTGATAATTGTTTTCTTACACATTCATAACTTTTAATGTAGCCTCTATCTAGAAAATTGAGGGGTGTCCTCAAAAAGAAGTTGGAAGGGAGGGGGCCTCTAGGAGGTTAGAGAGAGGAGGCATTTTGAGGTAGAGATCCTTGGTGGTTGCGGTCCTTAATAGTTTATATTCGTAATTGTTTCACTAGCTGATTTCTATGAATCTCTAAGGATTGTTCTTAATTTCTTTATTAGTATCAGCTTTTTAGTATACTAGAATTTTAGAGAATATTTTATATTGACAACACTTCTTCAATTGCGTTTTTGTATTATACAGAACACAATCGAGAAGTAAAGTTATATCGTCCACATCCCATATTGTGTACGTGTCTATTATAGCGACCACAGCCGAGAAGTAAACTGTTATCTTAGTCTCGAAGCGCGAACAATATTACAAATATATTTTAAATTCCCATGAAACCTTCCAAATTTATAAACATGTCTCATGGAGAAATTGTGTCAAACATATATCTTGTCCCGTCTTTATTTCTAACTCCCTGATAAGAATGTTCACGAGGTGAAATTTCCTTATCTGATGATGTCATCTTGTTAGCCCAGTATTCTAACCGTTGATTGGCCTAGAAAGAGGCACGTGATCTTGTTCGCCCTGTTGTTCGTACCGTGGTATTACCTCTCCCCCTACTTATATCGCTGAATATGAGGATATTTCTCAAAATTTTAATTGGATGTGTTTGGGAAAGTGGGCGTGAGAGGGGTGTTAGTCGCTATCCAATAAATTTCAACTATTAAAAACGGCACTAGCCCTTTCAATTTCCAATTGAATGAGCCCTTTTGAAGTTTCTACGACAACGCTTTCAATAAAAACTTTATATGCCCCCAGGGCATAACTTACAACCCTTGCACTAAGGGCTCTGATGGGGTTATGATGTTGAACAAAAGTGTCAACTACGTTGAACAAAATGGATATCTCAAAATTTTGATTGGATGTGTTTGGCAAAACGGTGGGCCTGAGAGGCGCGAAGTCGCTATCCAATCACTTTCAACTATTAAAAAAGGCACTTGCCCTTTCAATTTCCAATTGAATGAGCCCTTTTGAAGTCTCTACGACAACGCTTTCAATAAAAACTTTATATGCCCCCAGGGCATTAAGTACAACCGTTGCCTTGAGGGCTGTGGGGGGGGGGTTGTCATCCTTAAAGACCTAATTTCCAAAACTTTCAACTACGTTGAATAAAATGGTTATCTAAAAATTCTGATTGGATGTGTTTGGAGAAAAGGTGAGTGTGAGAGGGGGGCTAGTTGCCCTCAAATCACTTTCGACTATTAAAAAGGGTACTAGCCCTTTGAATTTCAAATCGAATGAGCCCTTTTTCAAGTTTTTACGACAAAGATTTCAATAAAAACCTTACTTGCCCCCAGGGCATAACTTATAACCCTTGCCCTGAAGACTGTGGGGGGAGTGTCCTGCTCAAAGGTATAATTTCCTGAACATTGAACGTCTTGGGACAAATTGGCTATCTCAAAAATTTGATTGGATGGTTTTTGGGAAATGGTGGGCGTAGAAGGGGTGTTAGTTGCCCTCCAATCACTTTTGACTATTAAAAAGGGAACTAGCTATTTAAATTTCCAATTGAATGAGCCCTTTTTAAAGCTTCTACGACAGAGTTTTCTATAAAAACCTTATATGTTTTTATTCAAAACCTTATACAGTTTTTATTCAGCGCTCGTCTGATGAACATCGCCTTGGGGAGCGTTGCTTGCAATTGAAATACGAAATAGAAATTTAGACTCTTGTGATAATATCTCTGGACTGTTATTTATATATGATTATTGATCGTGATTTGGATTACTGAAGCAGGAATACGTAAGCAGTGTGTATATGTCTTGAAATTTAAATCTGTGATAGAGGATTTTTATTTATATATTTTTCATACGGATAACCGTGAAACCAGATACTTAACTATGCAATTGGTATTTAATCTGACGTTTCGGAAATAATTATGAATCATTTCTCTGAATGAAAATCTGTTTTCATTCAGCGTTGATTGCAAGTGAAATACGAAATAGAATTTAGACTCTTGTGATAATAACTCTGGACTGTTATTTATATATATTTATTCATCGTGATTTGGATCACTGAAGCAGGAATGCGTAAGCAGTGTGTGGGAAGACTGAAATTTTTGAAAAATGTATAACTCAAACGGAGCGACTATAGCCTTAACCGAGAATGTGCCTTAGGGTACAGCCAGTGCTCAGTTTTTACGGGAAATTAATTTCAAGCTAGATCTGATACCACGATTAATTGAGGCTACTGAAAAGACTTTGCCGGACGTTTTAGTGAAGGTTACATCAGTTGAAAGCCAGTTTTCTTCTTTGAACAAAAAACTATCTGAAAATGTCAAACCTTGTGAAGATATGAAAGGAGAAATTGAGACGCTTCGGAAGAATTTACGAGCAGCTACCATGCGGGCTGATGCATTTGATGAAGAACTTAGAAGATGCAATATTGTCCTATATAACTTCGAACCTATTAATCCTGCTATATATACACTGAAGTAAAAAATAATTATGGTTATTAACAAGTGTATATCGGATTTAAATTTGAACCGTTGTGACTTCAAAGAAGTGCTCAGAATGCGTGCGGGACCAGTCTTACTAAAGATGAACTCTTGAACTGTTGAATTTCGCGGGATAATTCTTAAGTCTAATCCTCTTTTGAAGAGGAATGGGTTGTCGGCTGCCCCTGATTATAGTGCCAGGCAAAGGGAAGCCCGTAAAAACCTTAAACCGGTCTTAGAGTACGCTTTGTCGAAACACCACCAAGCTAGGCTTAAGAGTGAAAAGTTATACATCGACGGCAGAGTGTTTATGACTTTCCTTAGGAATGTGTTAAGGAAGTAACCACCAGCTCCAGTGAAGTGAACAAACAGGAGCCTCCTCGAAACAGGTTAGCAGAAACAAGAGAAGTCGAACTATCTAAAGAACCGGCTAGCGAAAAAACGAACATTTGCTTCGCTGGCACAGTGGTGTCTGAAAGCTCTGAGAGTGATAGTAAAGCCGAGAGTGATATCGAGACGATGATCAAATTTAATATACGTGATCCAAAACCGAATTTCTCGAAAGGGGCTCCGCGTCCTGTCCGGAATTCTCCAATAGCTGTGAAAAATACTGAAAAGCGAAAAGCCTGGGAGGTCATAAGCCCGGACGATCAAAATCGTATTGATGCCTGTAATATTGCAAGAAAGGACTCTAGATCTGGCGGCGGAAGAGCTAACTACAGAGGTCAGTCGAGGAGCACCAGAGCTGCGTCATCAAAAGATTATTATAGACTTTCATACTTACCTGATGAGCCAGAAACGCCCTTTGTTCTGCCGACACATGACCAGCTTGTTCTAAGTGAATAGGGACAGTGTGGCCATGTTCACCCTATGCGAGTAATCATATGGAATGTCCAGGGTCTGAGAAATAAGGTTGAACAAGTACTGAAGGACCTAGGTGGTGTTGATATTATTGCTCTTGTGGAGTCGTGGCATAGTGACGACACAACGCCTCCTTTTGACGGATACTGGACAAAGAATGTGGCGCGAAAACCAGCAAAGATTATGAGACCTTATGGAAGTAATTTACTGTTAATTCACCAGGACAATTTCTATGACCTTTCACGAAATTCTAGTGTCTTAAAGAATATCAAACGGGTTAAGCTTCAGATAGCTAGTGATAAAAGTTTGATTGTTGGTTCCGTGTATATTGCCCCCCAGAATAGTTCGTATGTAGTATAAGTGACATGGGATTTATTAGAGGAGGAGCTTAGGCAATTGCGACCACGTTTTGATAAGGATTATTTTTCGGTGGTGGGGGACTTTAATGCTTATACGGGAATATGTAAGGAGATTAATCAAGTTTCATTTGTTGATACGCCGGACCTGATACCTGATATTTATAAGACATCTAGAAGGAGCAAAGATATTGAAAGAAGGGTTAATTGTTGGGGTAAATGGCTTCTGGAACTGTGTTCAGACAATGTATTAGTGACTGGAAATGGAAGATTTGGGATGGATAGGGAGGCGGGTGAGTTTACCTGTCTGTCGGGGACAAACCCTAGTGTAATTGATTATGTTTTGGTTGGTATTGAACTCGTGGCCCTGACAGTTGATGCTGAGGTTCTTAGGGTCGTAGTCTCTGACCACTTACCAGTTTAGATTAAGCTTTATCTTGGAAGAGGAGTTCCAAGGAATAAAAAAGGTGATAGTCCTACTAGGAGGGTTACAAAGGATCTTTGTTTTTCAGGGAAGTTTTTAAAGAGTGAATGGAGTAAAGAGGAGTTGGAGTTGACGAAAGAGGAGTTTTTGAGGCCTGAAATAATTGAGAAAGTTGAGAGTCTGCATGATGAAACAAGAGATATAGATGAAATTTTAGAAGATATGGGTTTTGTGATTTATGAGTGTGCTCGTGTGTCACAGAAATCAAATATGAAAAGGAAAAATAGTTTTTTTTTTATGATGAATGTAGTTCTTTTAAAAAGGAGTTGGAGGAGTTATTAGATTTGGTAAATGCTTGCTCTGTAGAGGAAGAAAGGCAGAGCTTGTTTTTACGGTTTAAGGAAAGGAGAAGGGAATATAATAGGTTAAAACGGAGGGAAAAACGATAGAACATTAGAGAGGAACAGAAAGGGATAGAGGAGGCTTACATGGTAAGGGGATACAAAGCAATTTTGGGCAGGAATAATGCAGGAGAATAGACAACGAAAAGGCCAATCAGATATCCTTGAAGTTGAAAGTTCGGCTAGTTTTCTTGACAGTATAGATGGAGATTTTTGTGTCCTTGATAGTGAAGATTCAGGGGCTGCTCCGCCATTTCTGATGAAAGGAAAAGTTTATGAGTTACTGAAGGAGGTAACCACAGATGAAGTTAGGAAAGTAGTTAAGAAGATGAAGGGAGGATCAGGGCCAGGAATAGATGGTATACCAGTAGTTTTGTTAAAGAGTTTTCTTGATGTTTTTTTGATAGTTTTAGTGAATATTTTTAATAGAATTATAAGTAGTGGTGTATGGCCTTCCTTATGGAAAGTATCGATTATGGTACCTCTATTTAAGAAAGGTAGTCCTTGTGATAAGGATAGCAATAGGTTCATAGCATTAGCGCCTGCACTTAGTAAAATTTTAGAAAAGATTTTGGCCAATCGGTTGAATGAATGGTTGGAGGGCTATGGGATGATTAAAGCGGAACAGTGGGGTTTCAGAAAAGAGTATAGTACGTCGGATAGAGCATTTGTGTTAAGTGCACTGATACAGAAGTATGGATCAGGTAGAAAAAAGCTGTATGTTGCGTTTCTAGACTTAAGAAAGGCATTCGACAATGTAGATAGAGCTCTCCTTGAAAAGTGTTTAAGAGATGAAGGTCTACCTTTAAGTTTTATTCGTTTATTTGTTGGTATTTATTCTGGGATTAAGTCTATGGTCAGGGTTGCAGGTTCGGGATTTTCCAGGCTATTTGACCTTAAGAAAGGAGTGAAGCAGGGCAGCGCCAAGTCCCCGAGACTGTTCGGTTTGTTTTTAAATGATATGGTGGAGTTTCTGGAAGAAAAATGGGCTCCAAAGCTGTGTCTTGGAAAAAATTAATTTTTCGGTGTTATTATTTGCGGATGACACTGCATTGGTGGCGAAGTCGGCAAGGGAGCTTCATATGCTACTGGATTTAATTGAGGAATACTTACAAATGAAAAAGTTACAGCTGAACGTTATGAAAACTAAAGTGGTTGTTTTCAGTAAAAGGATTGAAAAAACAGATTATATATTTGTATTTGGAGGACAACAATTAGAAGTAGTTGAACAAATAAAGTATCTTGGTTATATCTTCCAAAGTAATGGTGGATGAAGTTCTCATATTAAAGAAGTGTTAAATAGGGGAAGAGCTGCAACATTATCACTTTTAAGGAATAAAATTAGTGGAAAAAAGAATTTTTCTTTGCATAAGAGGGTTTTTTTTATCTAAGAATATGTCAATTCGCTTTGATAGGACCGAGATATGAGAACATGAGAACGCTATCCAGTTAGAAAATGTTCAACTCAGTTATTTTAATAGACTGTGAGAGTTATTGAGAATAACTTAGTACTAGTTCTTTAAAGAAGACCTTGGACTTTGGTCTCTTAAAAGTGATAGGATAGTCCAAATGATAAAATTTTGGCTAAGGGTTGTACAGTTACCCAGTGATTGGTTACTGAATGCTGCATATGATGAGTTACTTCAGCTACATAGGAAAAGATCTTGGCCTTTTAAAGTTAAAGAGGTATTGGATAAGACAGGTTTTTTCTTTCGCATGGAATGACGGCCTTGGACCAACTAGTCAACAATTACAGTTGGTCAAGGAAATCAAGCGGGTGCTGGAGGACCAGACGATACAGAAATGGGGTGAGGAGATTAAGAATTCGGAAATTTTAAGGCATTATAATGAGGTTAAGATAATTTATGGTCAGGAATTTTACTTTAAGTTAAATTTACCGTCTAGATTCCTTACATATTTAATGCAGCTGCGATCTAATTGCCTTCCGATTCGTTCGAGATTGAAAGTTTTTAAGAGGAGGAAAAGTGTCCCGGATGGCAGGTTTGCTTACCCTCTTTGCCAAGAAGAGGAGGAGAATTTGGAGCATTGTTTGAGTCGTTGTCGAGGTCTTCTGGGGGCAAGGAAAAATTTATGTGGGAATGATGGACTGTTGCTTCCTGATGCCTTGAAATGTACGTCGTCATAATTTATTTGTCTAGTGGGAAGATATCTTGATGAGTATTTTGCAAAAAGAAGAGAGTAGTTTTTATTTTATTTTTATTTTTTTCTTTATTATTGTGACGAGTGCTGTAATTTTTTTATATTGTATGTTATTTGTGTACATTGCAACATTTTGAAATCAATGTATTTCAAATCATGGCTTGAAATAAAAGTTATTTTATCTTATCTTATGCCCTCAGGGCATAATTTACAACCCCTTCCCCGAGTGTTGTGGGGGAGTGTCCTCCTCAAAAACGTATTTTCTATCTGGAAATCAACTACGCTGAACAAAATGGCTATCTCAAAGTTTTGATTGGATGTGTTTTGGGGAATGATGGGCGTTGGGGGGGCTAGTTGCCCTCCAATCACTTTTGACTATTAAAAAGAGCACTAGCCCTTTGAATTTCCAATCGAATGAGCCTTTTTTGAAGTTTCTATGACAACGCCTTCTTTAAAAACCTTTTATGCCCCCAGGGCACAACTTACAACCCTTGCCCTGAAGACTATGGGGGAGTGTCCTCCTCAAAAACATAATTTCTATCTGGAAATCAACTACACTGAACAAAATGGCTATATAAAAAATTTGATTGGATGTGTTTCGGGAAATGGTGGGCGTGGAAGGGGTGTTAGTTGCCTTCCAATCACTTTCGACTATTAAAAAGGGCACTAGCCATTCCAATATCCAATCGAATGAGCCTTTTCCTAAGTTTATACGACAACGTTTTCGATACGAAGTTCCCTGCTCTAAAGAAAAAAAAAATAAACAGTACATTGTGCCAACATCGTTCTTATACGCCCTCAGGGCATAACTTAAAACCCTTGCCCCGGGGGTTGTGGGGGAGTGTCCCCCTCAAAAATTTATTTTCTATCTGGGAATCAACTACGTTGAACAAAATGGCTATCTCAAAATTTTGATTGGATGTGTTTGGGAGAATGATGGGCGAGGGGGGGGGGGCTAGTTATCCTCCAATCACTTTCGACTATTAAAAAGGGCACTAGCCCTTTGAATTTACAATCGAATGAGCCTTTTTTGAAGTTTCTACGACAACGCCTTCTATTAAAATCTTATATGCCCCCAGGGCATAACTTAAAACCCTTGCCCCGAGGTTTATGGGGGGAGTGTTCTCCTCAAAAACATATTTTCTATCTGGAAATCAACTACGCTGAACAAAATGGTTATCTCAAAATTTTGATTGTATGTGTTTGGGGGAATGATGAGCGTGGGGCGGGGCTAGTTGCCCTCCAATCACTTTCGACTATTAAAAAGGGCACTAGCCCTTTGAATTTCCAATCGAATGAGTCTTTTTTGAAGTTTCTACTACAATGACTTCTATAAAAACCTTATATGCCCCCAGGGCATAACCTAAAACCCTTGCCCCGAGGGTTTTTGGGGAGTGTACTCCTCAAAAACATATTTTATATATTGAAATCAACTACGCTGAACAAAATGACTATCTCAAAATTTTGATTGGATGTGTTTGGGAGAATGATGGGCTTAGGGGGGGGGGGGGGTAGTTTCCCTCCAATAACTCTCAACTATTGAAAAGGGCACAAGCTACTCCAATTTACAATTGAATGGGCCCTTTTCGAAGTTTCTACGACAACTTCTTCGATACGAAGTGCCCTGCTCTAAAGGAAAAAATAAAATAAATAATACATTGTGGCAACATCGTTCTTATATGTCCTCAGGGCATAACTTAAAACCCTTGCCCCAAGAGTTGTGGGGGAGTATCCTCCTCAAAAACATATTTACTATCTGGAGGTCAACTACGCTGAACAAAATGGCTATCTCAAAATCTTGATCGGATGTGTTTGGGGGAATGATGGGCGTGGAGGGGGGAGGGCTAGTTGCTCTCCAATCACATCCGACTATTAAAAAGGGCAATACCCGCTCCAATTTCCAATCGAATGAGCCCTTTTCGAAGTTCCTACGACAACTCCTTCGTTACGAAGTGCCCGGGTATGGAGAAAAAAAAAACACATTGTGCCCACATCGTTCTTTACTTAGGTTCTTTACATCGTTCTTTACTATGATTAAAGCCTGTTTAACAGAATGACGCCTGTATGGAAGAATAATAAATACTCGCTACGATTCAGGTTATGTCTCTTTAATAGCGAAGTACTCTCCATGCTCTTTTATACTAATGAGTACTGGAAAATGACCCAGGAACTCGAAAAGAGGATTCTCTCAATTGTAAATATTTGCCTTGGAAGAATTCTAAATATAAGCTGGCAACAAAGAGTCTGCAATTCTGAAATCCATTGTGGAGTGGGTCAGCCTGTTGTTGTTGCATTTCTAAGGAAGAAGAGGTGAATATATTTGGGACAATTTCTTCGTATGCAACAAAGCCACCTTCATCAGACAACTTATGGTTGGACAATAGATGGCTGAAGAAGACGATGCTGTCTAAAAAAAATCTTACAGTCAACTTATGACGGAGATCTAAGGACTGCTGAGGCCTCATTGATACTGAATTCGGGGGTTCCTACCGCTACGGCATGGCTTCGGCACTATTGTAGAGGCTTCATCGACGCGCTCTGCACTATTAGTGGCTCTGGAGGAACTAAGGTCTAAGATTGGGTAAGGTCAGACATCAAATGTTGAATATATATTCAACATGGTTTGTTTAGGGTAGTCTTCTTATCATTAAAGACCATTCCCAAAAGGATCCCGGAAAAATCCCGAGCCAAAATTTTTTATCAAGTTCTTTATAAAATAAACGGCATGAAATGAAAGGCACTGTATATGCGTAAAATTAGAATTTGATTAGATTCTCTCTTATTTACTGAATGACAGCAGGATAATTTATTAGAACATTAACTATTATTAAAATAAATATATTAAATATTAAAATAAATTCTGTGAAATTAACTTTTTAATACTTCATAAATTATACTGTATAGAAGACACTTATTATCTTATATTTCCATTTTCACTTCAGTGAAGAACTCTGCAGTTTTATTTGGGCCTTTTTTTTTCAATATGTGCTTTTTCATTTCAGTTTTTCAACCGATTTTCAAGTGCATAGAAATTGGCTTGCTATTACAAAAAGTCTTCCATTAGAAAAATGGTATTATGACAATACTTCAGTATGGACTCTTGACTACCCTCCTTTTTTTGCTTGGCTAGAATACATTCTTTCCCAGCTAGCTGTGTTTTTTGATCCAGAAATGGTGAAACTGAATAACATCGACTACAAATCTGAAGCAACCATAATTTTTCAGAGATCGTCCGTGATTCTCTTGGATTTTGTGTACTACTATGGTGCTTATCTGTGAGTATATCATTTTTATTCTTTTAGTTGGAATTGTAACGACCGTGCTAATAGGTGTTTTTGAAGTCGTCATTTTAGAGTATTATTACCACAAACACAAGCCTACAACGACAGTTCTCGTGACGATTTTGGATGACCTCTTCCTCGACTGGAGGAGGGGTGGGGGTGTTGTCATGAGTCTGAAACTGACAAGAGTGTGTTTTTAGTATTCTGAGGGAATTTCAGACTATTTTTAGAAGCTTTAGTAAAGGAGTGCTTTCCTCTATCCTCTGTGAGGGTAGTTACGATTGGATTTTTCATGCTGTTGTTGAAGATCTAAAGACATTTCTCAGGTCAACAGACTTTCCCCAAACTTGAACTCTGTTTGATGGTTGAACTCAGTTAGCAACTAGCATTCAACCGAGCAAGTTCGAAAATTTTCCTGCGCTGTATTCCGTGCCAAATACACTGTGACGTAATCTATTGGATAAACAAACTAATTATTGGATAAGCAAACTAACCGCTGGTGGACGTGATTTATTGCAAGGCACATGGAAAATGGGGGGATTCAATTGCCCCCCTTGCCAGTAAGTTTTTGTTTACTGCTATTCGTTTTTTTAACATAATTTTCTGAAGGTGCTGAAGGAAAATATAAGAGATGGCTGAATGATGGCCGTCTAGCTCAATAATTTTGAAAGGGGCAATTGAAGATTATTTTGTGCCTATTGAGGACATTATTACAACATAATCAATAAGTTGCCGAGAGATATTCGAAGGAAGAAGAATTGGTTAGGTGGCTGAAGGAAAGACAATGGCAAGTAAAGTGTCTGGTTCGGATAAAATTAAGTTGCAGATTCTAACGGCAGGTGGTAGAAGAATGAACTCTGATTCAGAAGTGAAGTTCTCGGGCAACGAAGACAAACCAAATAAACCAACTGAAAGTTAAAACAAAATAGTGGACTAACAAAATCGAAAGGGACTTGGACTTAAAAATCAGCCTAGAAGTTGAAACAGCCGTTAGCAAACTGGGTGCTGTAAATCAGAGAACAGAACCGAGTGAGTCCACCATTGAAAACATCAAAACGGAGATTTGCAATAGTCTGTCGCTCGATCTTGAGAAAATGGTGAAAGACAAGCTCTGTGAACTTGATCAGGGAAGTCCGTCCTTCGAAAATTCCTTGAGAAGTCCGCTTCCGATATCGATCTAGCTACTAATGCTGTGAAAGCGTCAGTCAGTGAAATCAAAGGGACAATAGACAATCACCATGAGACCCTTGAACAAGCGTCGCTTGGTAACCAACTGATATTTTTCAGCCTCAAAGAAGATGTCACAACGAACACTGTTATAAAGGAGAACGTAGAAAACAAACTTACGGAAATATTTGCGCAGAAAGGTCCTGGCAGTACTGTAGATGCCTCTAATCTTGTCTCTGATAGAAGAATCGGACGAAAAGTGTCAAATCTGCCAATACCGACAGTCGTTACACTTTCAAACATTAGAGCTCGGTCGCAGATTTAAAAAAATAGGAAGCAACTCAAAGGGTCTAGAATGTCTGTCACTGAATGCCTAACATAAACTAAACGTGAGTTTTTCGCATATGCTAAAACTGAATTTGGAATTAAAAATGTCGGGACCACTGATGGAAACTTTATGGTTAAAAATGGACCCACAAGTGCCCGTAAAGTGCCAAATAAGGACGGGATTATCATTTTGAAAAGATATCTTGATACTTCGATCGGGGGTATTGAAAACTAAGAAAGTATTGATAATAATATTAATGGATGTAATTAATTTGTAACATTGTTGCTTTTCTACCTTGGTACTATCATTTCTTTTTCTCTCTCTACTTCTCTTTCCCATTTCTTTTTCTCTTTCTACTTCAAATCCTGCTTATGCTTTTCCTGCTCTATTTCCGGCTTATGCCTCTCTTCAAGTTGTGATCGACGGTCGGATTTCTCAGAATCAAAAAAAGGGGGAGAAGGAACAGGGATTTTTTTCCATGCGGGCTGCCCGTTTTTGGCGGTACAAGTCATCATCAGCGCACATCATCACGAAACACTACGAATACCGGAACACTCATGCTATTATTGTTTTCCTCCACTATCATTATTTAGTCTAATTGATGAAAATAAAAAACATCGGTGATCTCGACGATGAATGATTTTTCATTCTTAACTGAACAGTCCATGCTGAAAACCGCATTTTTCAATCTGCCAGGATGTGATGACGAGTCAGCTGCATCCCGTGATAGACAGGGTGAGTGCCTCGTCCTGCTCATATGCAACACCCCAAGAACATCTTAAAGAAATACTTCCTGCAATTTCTACTAATGATACGTTTAATCTTTTCTGCCATAATGTTCAAGGAATTAAACACAAATGGGATGATATTCTTACATTCACTACTGAAAGGAAAAATTCTTCTAGTTTAGTTGGTTTAACTGAAACTTGGCTGTCTTCTCAAGATGACATGTCGTCATACTGTTCGCCCGGTTTTAAGGCCATACATCTTCCACGGCACGTAACAAAGTGCTCCGGTGGCATTACATTATTTGTAAATGAATCTATCTCTTACAAGTTCCGCGATGACTTGAAATCAATTTTTAATGCTGCGGTCGAACGTAGTCGATCTGAAATCCTTGGAAAGTCATTTCCAGTAGATTTCGTACGCCTTTTTTTTAAGCCCATTTCCATTTCCAAGTGACATTTTCTGTTCGCAAGTTGAGCAGCTTATGTCGGAGATTAATGAATGTGATCGAGGTAAAAATACTTGTCTTATGGGTGACTTTAACATCAACTTGCTGACGACTGACGGTGACGCCAACTCGCGTTCGTTCCTTGATACAATCGTATCATCTGGTCTTCTCCCCACTGTATTCTTTCCCACACGGTATTGTACAGCTAGAAATACTGCAACACTGATTGACAACATATTCCTTTCCTTTAACCCTCACACATCTTTTACCTCGCATATTATAACATCTGATGTTTCCGATCACTACCCAGTCATCACAATGGTCCCAACAAGGGCAGGCCGGACCACTATGTCAGCGCCTAATCGTGTTTTCACGTATGGAAATTCCCCCCCCCCCCAAAAAAAAAAAACATTGATTAGTTTACTGAAACCCTGAAATCAAATGATTTGTCTGCTATAACTCATGCGTCTTCTGCAGATATGGCAGCAAATGCACTCACGAGCCGGCTTCAACAGTTAACAGAACGGTGTTTTCCTCTACGAACAAGTCGGATCAAAAGTGTTCCCAAAACTTCTTGAATGACGAAAGATCTCGTTTAGCCTACCGAACACAGAAATAGACAGTACCTGAAAGCTTGTAAATATACAACTCCTGAAGCGCGAGAGAAATACAAAAAGTACAGAAATACATTAAACGGATTAGTATGTAATGCAAAAATGCGGTAGTATTCGGATAGAATAAATTAACGTAAGAATAACTTTATAAAATTATGGTAGGTTCATGAAATAATATGTCAAAAAAGGAAGAAGGTGGCTATACCTAAAGAAATAATAAATATGCGTGGTGAGACAGTAGCAAACGAATCTCGTGCTGATGCTTTTGATCAATTTTTCATTAATCAGACATCTCTACATGCTTCTGGCCCATCTCCTGAACAAACCCACAGTAGAACAATATCAGGTCTTTTTATAGCACCATGTACGAAAGAGGAATTACTAGTGCTTATCAGTAAGCTGCCAAATGGTAAAACCCAAGACACCTTTGGGCTGTGCAACTATGTCTTGAAGAAGGCCTCTGCAGGTCTTATAGCTCCACTTACACACTTGGTCAACCTTTCACTAGCAACCTGAGTTTATCCTAGTGTATTAGTCCTTCCCCTCTACAAAAAAGGAGACAAGAGTCTTATCGACCCGTATCAATTCTACCGGTTATATCAAAAGTCCTCGAGCGAGTGGTTTATAACAGAGTTTATGGATTCCTCGATGGCATGCTGCTACTTTCTCCCCATCAATACGGGTTTTGGCGTTATCACTCAACTTTGTATGCCTTAGTTGATTTACTTGAATACATATTAAATTGCCAGGATGCTGGAGAAAAGGTACTAGGGATTTTTTTGGATTTCACTAAAGCTTTTGACACGATATGTCATTCCATCCTCCTCACAAAATTACATTCCATTGGAATATATGGTGTTGCTCACGAGTAGTTTTCATCGTACCTGACTGATCGTAAGCAGTGTGTAATTGTGGAGGGTAGTGTGTCGGCACAATTGCCGGTAAAATAGGGCGTACCTCAGGAGTCGGTACTTGGACCGCTCTTGTTTATTTTGTATATCAATTACCTGACAACATGTCTCACTACAAAGGCACATCCAGCCCTATTCGCTGATGACTCAAATTTCTTCATTGCTGCTGAATCATCAGAGTCTGCTGCAAAAAAGGCCCAAAAAACTCTTGACGAAATATCTGACTGGTGTTTTCATAACAAAATGCAGGTAAATGTTATAAAAAGCTGCATCATAGTCTTCACTTCTGCTCCTTCAAACTCCTCATTGTCTCACACTGTCGCACTATCAATCAATGGAAATCCCATTCCTCAGACCACAGTCACAAAGTTCCTTGGTGTATTTTTAGATTCCTCTCTTTTGTTCAAACATCACATATCCCAGCTGTCTTCAACAGTCTCACGGCAAACATCAATGTTACATAGAGCTAGCCTGCTTCTAAGTGCTGACTTGATGGAAATGCTTCATAATGATTTTGTCTTCCCCTACTTGAACTACTGCGGTTCTGTCTGGGGCGATACATTCAAATCTCATCTAAAATCATTAAAGAGATCATGAAACCTTGCATTCAAGGAGACATTTTGCCTCCCCAAGCTATACCCATCAATAGACCGATACAGAGACACTGGAACAATAGATATAACTGATATAATAAACGTTAATAATCTGCGTTTAGCTTACTCTACAACAGTGACTAAAATTCCTCCATGTCTTTCCAGGTACTTCGAATTTTGTAGCACAATCCATCGAGGAAGAGCTCTCAGTTGCTACCAGTACAATTTTGTGCTACCGAGAAGAAGACTTACAAGGTCTCAGCGCTCTCCAGTTTATAGAGGTATTTCTGTATGGAACTCAATTAATGAATCTATTAAATCCATAAAATCATTTGGCACCTCCAAAAACGATACCTTTCTTAAACAGTATTTGATACCGCATGAGTTAATGTCTTAATTTTTCTTTTTTATCTTATCCTCTCACTCTCCTTCTTTGACTCCACCTCTCCTCAATCCTTTCCTTTCTAATTCTTTATCCCTCTCTTATGTTATTAGCTCTCCTCTTTTCATTTCATAGTGTGATATAAATTTGTTTACCAATATCAGGTGTGACTCGCACATGCAGTGCTTTGAGTCGAAATGTTCATGTTGATTGTTTCGTTTGTTCATATATTTATAAATAAAAGGTTGATTGATTGTTTGATTGATTGGTTGAACTCTCAATTTTCATGAGGTCCTCGATGAAAATTTTATTCAACTAAATAATTCTCACTGCAGCACATTTCCATATCATTGAATGGGACTTGGATTCATATTACCTGATTAAGTTAACCACCAGAGAGGTTTTACAAAGCAAATCTGTTTTTTCTTATAATTTTATAAGATTGTATTATAAATATGATTATGTATTCTCTCGTCTAGATAAAGCAAGGATTGCTGGGAAGCATGACGATTTTTCCAATTCAAATTCTGAGAGGTCAGAGTGTTTTTGCTTCGTATGCCGGCAGTGATTGGAAGACATACAGCCCCTCTTCCGGACCCTTTTTCGCCTCTGGCCTCTCAGTGCCTCCCCCCCCCCATGGTGTCAAATCAAAGTTGCTAGATAGTCGTTTTGCTCAAAATAAGCGAAAGCTCCAGTTAATATGCCTTCAGGGATGACATGATCCAAACAGCCTCAGGAGTTAAGCCTTAAGTGATGCGACTTGACTACTTGTTCACGAAAAGGCTTTATAGTAAAAACAAGGCGGACATGCTTAGGTCTTGACTGTCCAATTGGTTTGTGACAATCTGATTTTAGAGATCGTCCTTGGACCAGGAGGACGTCATAATTTTTCGGATTGGAGATGACGGGAGTTTAGGGGCTCGAAAATAGATTGAACAAGCTTTTGTGTCTAATCGCTTTAATCCTCACATTTGTAAGTTGCGGGGCCAAACAGACCCAATAGTACAAACAAATGTTAGGTCGAGGCACAATCCCATTCAAAACGCGTCCCAAAAGAGACATTTTTTTCTCCGATAGGCTTGAAAGTTATACCCTTAAGTCCCTAGGCCACAGGAAACCCAATGCGCCAAAAACAATAGAGAAAATACTCTTGGTTTGCCCAAACATGCGGCTAAAATCCCTACTTTTTTTGAACCGCTGGAAACATTCATGATTAAGTTCCTGGGTCAAAATTCCTGTAAAGTCAAGTGAACCCTTATATAAAAGGCAATTTTTAGAGTGAGGACATGGGTACGGGCCTGTGAAAATGAGCTGAGAGGTATGTATTCTTCTTGAAACATTCATCCGTAAAAGAGTCCCAGTGGACCCCAATGCACAAAAAGTGGCTCAGTTCTAACTTTGTTTTTTGTTTTGGGGCCCTTTTTTTAACGGCCTGGCTCTTACCACTGTAAATCCTTGAGACAAGGGAATCCTAATGCCCAAAAAGGATTTAGGTTAGAGTCATGGATTCCCCGAAAATGGACCAAACATATTTTTCCAATTGGCTTGAAACGTATGTTCGCAAGTCTTTGGGCCAAAGAGACCCAATTCACAAAAAAAAAACAGTAAAACAACAACAATGGTTCAGTTCCAAAGATGGGGACTGAAAAACATCCCCAAAACTGTCTTTTTGTCCCTGAAATTGTGGCCCAAGAAGGGCCAATTTTTTTTCTTTAGTATGAACGAAAAGAGTGGCATTTCCCCACTGGTAGGAAAGTTAATTTTTTTTTCACGTGGAACTGAGTTAGAGGAAGGTATACCACATGTGCTTCCTTAAATTTAACCATTTTCTTATTCATAGTGAAATTGTAACTTACCCTTTGCTCGTTTCTTAGTAATGACACTAGAAAGCTCGCCAACACCAAGAAAGTCTACATTTGAATTTTGAGAGATATAGTTTCTTTTATATCTCATTAACATTCAATGGAGAGCTGATTAATGTATATTACATCACTTTTTTTTTAACAAATATTCTTGTTACACAAGTTTGTAAATTTTGTGGGACTGACAACTTCATTGCTTTGGCCCACACCGACAAAAAATAATTGGATAATGAAGCCACGCAAAAACAAGCTGAGTTTCGATTCATTGCAAAAAAAAGCTAGCAACACAATGTAGACCAGTGGAATTTGTTTTTAAATCCTTATCGTCCCTACTGTTTCGTAGAAAAGTAAACATGTTGCGCTTTTTTGAGCCAAAATCACGTAAATGTTTTCAATCTTTATAATTAAGGAACTAAAGAATTATTATCCCTTCCTCCGCATTCCTGCCCTCCAACTACCAAGTTCTTACCATAAAGATAGGCATGTGGAACCTAGTTTGAACTGAAATTATGCATGGATTTTCACCCTGCGTCATCAGAGAACCAATTTGGGATTCAAATCTGCCCCTAGCATGAATAAAAAACCGATTGTGTTGGATATTGGACAAGCCCCTGGGCCTTCCAACAACCCCCTGCTCCTCCAACTAGCTATATGGTTGGCTTGTTGCACCATGCTTGAACTGGAATCATACACAGATTTTCAACCAGTATAATTGGAGGCAAAATTGGGGCCTGTGGACTGTTCCCTTCCGCCTTTTTATGTCAATTTTTGGGACAAAGACAGATCGGCTGCGCCTTGTAACCAAACAAGTGGGCCCAGGCATAACTGGACTGATGACATATTAAACTTCCCCCCCCCCCCCCCCCCGCACGTTTCACTGACAAAATTCAGATAGAAAGGTACTCATGTTGCGCGTTGTTTGAGCTGGATTCATTTGTCAGCCTTTTATTTGCTTCAGTGCATTTTAGGGTAGAGAAATTTGTATTCTTTCCAGTGGTTATGCAACGATTTTAAATAATTATTTAGCACAATGACTTGATTTCCCTGTTATAATAAAGATATTTTGTGCATTCAATCGGTGATAGATTTAAAATGAAATTGTTTTGCCAACGAATACGCCAGAAACTAATAATAAACGTAATGAATTGAGAAAATGTACCTTAGTCTTAGGTTGCACTTTCTGTAATTTTATAAGCAACAATATAGATTGGGTTAGGTTTTATGGCAAGGGCTAAGTGATACAGCATTAGCTTGCGTAAATGGTTCATTTTAGAAGTAGCAACAAATTCTAGTACTTGTTCGTTTTTCCTAATCAAGTCTCTTTTTTATAGCCTAATAAACTAACTAAATTATTGTTCACAATTTGTATTATGCTTGTATAAGCATATACAAACATACGAGGTAAGACTGGCTTAAACAAATTAACAGATATAAATAACGCTGCAAAACAAAGAAAGAAAGAAAGACATTCAATGTTCAATAAAATGCACTTTTTTTTAACAAGTCCAATATAATAGAAATAAAATACTTCTTGTTTGGTTTCGAATTTAAATTAGGAAACATAATTTGTACCTGCTGTGCTCAAGTTCTATTTTCACATTTGTGTGTTTGACAAGAAAATAAAACATAACTGAGCAGGCCAGTAGAATGAAGTCTTTGTTTTTCCTTAGAAAGACAATAAAAATTTTAAGACTACTCTTTTTGTCATTTTAAGGACAAAAATGGGAGGGTCTAATACTTTTTTAAGCTATTTTTTGAAAAATTATTAAAAAGACGATGACGAAAGTGTGAAATAAAAACAAGTTGGGGGTTTTAAAACGCACAATTCTGACACCCACTTATTGGGTGTCAGAATATGAATATGAGTTGGTTTTTGACTCAACACGGGAAACCTCACCAGGCCCGGACACTGGAAGGATTGACAGATTGAGAGCTCTTTCTTGATTCAGTGGGTGGTGGTGCATGACCGTTCTCGGGAAAACAGCGTATTTTGAGGACCTCTTTAAGGAATATTTCTTCATTTTTTTTTATCACAAATTCTTCTTGGAAAATACCCTTTTAAAAATTCTAAAGGGTTCAAAACTACGGAATTTAATGGACAGTGAAAAAACAAAATCAAAGTGTTTCCCAAGGGCTTAACATTGCCTAGTAATGTAAATCTACTTTATGCTCGTTTAAAGTTCTAGTTATTATTCAATTTTATTTCTACTTGTTTAAGGTTATTTATCACTCTATTTTTTTTTAATAAAAAAAAGAACAAAAAAAAAACTTAATTTTGAGTCCAAAATTACTCGTTTGCATACAATTTTCTAGATTGCAGAGGAGGTCTAGGTGCCTAGACTTACATTTCTAGCTAAGTCACCTTGCCGTGGCACGTCATCGCTCTATTATGAGAAACATTGCAGTATTATGGCTAAGAGTGCATTTCAAAAGAAGTTTACCTTTTATTTTCTTTTGATTTCCTTCGTTTTCAGTGGTGAAGCCAATCCGCGAAAATCTTGTGGGACGGGGGCAAGACTTTTTCAATTTTATAAAGATATAAAATAAAATGTATTTTTTTAATTTAGAGGGGGAATCCCCATTGACGCCAATGAATGGTGTACATTCCAGTCTTGCCATATAATATGCCCTTTATTTAAAAACTAAGATCATGTCTGCATATATGATGAGAGAAGGGGGTCCAGCTGATACTGGTTTTAATAAGATTTAAAAATTATGTCTTTATATGCACTTTTTCCATTTGACCTCCGTCTAAGCTTAAGGTTCAGGATACAATACTTAACTTGGGTATTTTTGGTTGGGAAGTAAAACACTAAGGTGTGATGTGTTTTGAGGGGATTTCACCCTTTTGTCGTAGCGTTTCAAGATTTGTATGCAAACACTGTTGCATGGGTAGTTCGAATCTTAATAAAAATGACATATTTCGAATTAATTAAAAACAAAATCTTTTTCACTGTGTATTATCTTCAAGTCTGAATTTTTAAGTTTGGCTTACTGGGAGAACAACGACACTTTACTCGTTGTTTACTACTGTTAACGATAGAACTTGTATGCGCATCTAAATAGATTGATAAATTTATTCAGGAGAAGCAATTCATTAATAAGTTTAAATAGCAAAAGTAAATATCAAGTTCAAGTTCAAGTTCCATTTATTTCCATAAATAACAATTACAAAAACAATATCCCAAAGGAGTCAATGGCCCGTTATTTGGGAAACAACATAGAATAAAAGACTAATATTAAAACTTGGCATTACCAATACTAAACAATGTCTAATTTATAAATCTATAAAGAAAAGAAGTTAACTCACCGACAGTCCACACGAAACAGCGACCCTCCTATCACTCGACAATGAAAAACAAAATAAAATTCTCTTCATCCTTGAGGGTCCAACGCCAACAAAACAACCCAACCACCCCCCCCCCCCTCCAAAAAAGCCATAAACCTACTAAAAAGTATTTAATATTTCCCTTTAATAAGAAACTTTTCATATGTTTTTTAAAGAAGCCAAGCCTTCGTGACTGACGAATCTCAGCAGGAACCAAGTTCCAAGCACGTCCCACAGTCACGACCAGATCAAAGTCTGAACGAACCGAGGGAGTAGCCGGAATTATCACATTCTCCAAGTTTCAAACTGTATAAAGATGGAATTCCCCTAATGGTTTAAGTAGTCCAGAAAACAACATGGGAGATCTCCGTGGAAAAATTGATATGCCAACGAAGATAGAGATATAACATAATTATCTCTAATCTTAAGGAGGTCAACAGGAGTGTGTGTAGCTGACTGGAGAACTTTTACCGCTTTTTCATGAAGAACATAACAGGAGCAAGTACAGAAGGAAATGTAGACATCTATACAAACAAACAGTAGCATTTGCAAATGAAAATGGGAGAGAAATGTTAAAGGCCGAGCATAGAAAAAGGATATAAACGCTTTACGAATTAGTCCACGTCCACGGAAAATTTTCAAGCTTATTACTCGAAAATACGATTAAAGAGATAAACTTTCATCCAGAATTACTCTCAGGAATTACAGATATCAATCCGGGGGGCGACTTATGGATCCTCTTGGTGTAAGAAGCCCAGTAATGGAGGGGCAACTCAAACCTGTACGGGAAAAAATTAGAAGGTACGACTTTTTTACATTTAAAGCTAGTTGATTTATGTCAAACCAATCTTCTCAGTCATTGCTTGAAGCTTTAGAATAAGGGATGACTCCTCCGGAGCTGCAGCACCTAGAGTAGTGTCATCTACAAATGCTACCAGTTCTTCTCGACTATCAGATGTGGACGCCGACATAGTCTGAGAGTAACATTTGTGACACAATCCACAGCAAACATTGGTAATTGGGGTGTTCAGAAGTCGGTAGAGACATCAAGGCTTTATGGCTGGCAATGCCGAGAGGAAGAAAAAGAAGAAGGGGAAACAACACAACTCTAAGAGGAAATGACAAAGAGCCTCTCACCATTGGTTATCCGCCGAAAACTTAGCGAGATCAAAGTGATGTGTCCAATAAAAAACAATACAAACATACATTTCTGACTTGGCCGATAGAAATCTATCACATTGAGGTAAAAAAAAGAGAAAAAAAAAATTAAGAAATAATAAATGTTTTTGTTTTTTTTTTTTTTTTTTTTTTTTTGAAGGCTCCATACAAATGACACTTTTTAGCTAATTCAGGCAGAGTATTCATGCCGGCACGAGAGGCAATCTGAGAAATGAAGTCTGATCTGACTGATTGAATGAAGAGAGTTGGAATAATCAATACATATGGGCAAATCTATGACTTGCTATCAGGGCCCTACCCAGGATTTTTTTTCCCGGGGATGGGGGGTTAAAAAAGGATTTTTTCCGAGGGGAGGGTTAAAAAACTTACAAAAAGGCATCAAAAATTTGTTTATATTAATTTATTTTACGTTTTTACGAATCGGAAAAACATTTTTTTTTGGGGGGGGGGTAAAGCCCCCTAACCACCTCTACCCCACCCCCACCCCCCGGATATGGCCTTACTTATTATATTTATGTATACAACCTTTGTTTACTTTTAGAGTCTGCTCATCGTTCATGCCAGTAGATACCAGAACAGCCAAGCTAACCTCCACAAACGTGATTGCTTTTATTTTGTTAGCTTCCAATCCTGGTTTATTTATGGTTGACCATATTCACTTCCAGTACAACGGATTTTTATCAGGACTTCTATTTATATCAATAGCGCATATAAGACAGGCAAGTGTTTTTTTTTTAGTTTGATTCCGCTCGCACTTGCTTTGGTTAATCGCTATTCAGGAAAACTTGGTTTAAATTCTTGTGAAATCAAAACATTAAGTCAATAGAATATTACTAATGCTTAGTCGAATAAATAAAAGTCTAGTTTATCCCCTCTTCTAAGCAAAAGACTATACTAAAAAAAAAATTTACTTCATCTATCTATAAAATTCCGAAAACATATCCTATATCAACTGCAACAAACTACAATAAACTGCTAAACCTCGCAAGAAAATATTACAAAAAGATTTAAAAAAAAAGAAGAAAAAGAACGAGGAAACTCAAATCCGTAAAAAACTATTATAGCATACCATCTGCAATATGTACACAAAATATGTTTAGTACATACTGTAAAGAACATGTAACTCCCCCTCCTTAAAATCCTGGAGTATGCATATTTCTTCCAGCTTTAGCTCGAATCCTTTCAAAAATTTAGTGCCAACCGTAACACCCCAAACTTCTGTCAGGAGCTGAAGAGGAATATTTTTGTGTGTGAAATCATCGTAACCTTGGAATTCAGCGTTTCTGGTATATTGCTGCCCTTTCTGCTTGATTTTTATAAAAGAAACTCAAAGACCACGTTTCTTGTCATGCCTTGAATTGAATTTTTGATCCCTTTAATACCACATAACTACTATTGGGGATTGACCAACTACCTTAAACGCTTTCTTTGAACTCTAGCCGCCTCCCTGAGGAGCTCCCTTGGGGATCAGTAATAGTAGTAGTAGAGACCCTGAAAGTTTCAAGTTAATACCCATAGCTGTTCCTAAGATATTGCAGGTACGCCTTTTTGATAACCCGGATGCATCTATTGTCTTCGGTTTAGTTCAGCATCACGCTCAACTATTCCTGGAGTTTCACCTTAATCCCCTTCGCCTTTTCGGACCCACCCAGGATCAAAAATTCCTCCTTATCTAATGAAAAATCCTGTTAGAAAAAGTGCATAATTTACATCCCTTGCCTCGAGGGCTTTGGGGGGGGGGGGCATGACATCCTCAGAAGCTTAGCTATTAGAACTTTTGACGGTTTTGAACAAAATAGATTTTTCAAAATTTCTATCAGTATCGGGGGCCCTGAAAGAGGGCGAGGGAGGCAGGTTGTCCTTCGATCGCTTTCCAATATCTTCTTCAGTATGGTCTAAAATTTTCATCTTAATACCCTCATCCATTCCTGAGATGTTGCTGATACGCCCTTCTGACGACCAACGTGCACATAGTGTGTTTTGATTTTGTTCGATAATTCCTTCTATATTTTCTGAAAGTAGTTGCTAATGAAGGAGTCACAAGTAGTCGTATTCGAAGTCCCAAGAATTTACAGTTGCATGAAGTTGTAGTCGCAAGTAAAGGGAGTCGCAATTAGTCCCAGTTACAAGTAGTTGCATTAAAAGTTGTAGTAGTAGTAGTTGCAGTAGCATTCGTCCTGAAAGTTTCAAGTTCATAACCTTAGGCATGAACGTATCCAGGAAATTATTTGGGGGGAGGGGTTCTCCTCGACTTACTTGACTTATTTGACTTAAGGCTCCTGCCACGTTGGGGGTGGCGTAGAGAACGTCGCAACTCTGCTCCTCCAGGCTGACCGGTCTACTGCTATTAGTGGGGCCTCTTCGACAGCGATGTTAGCTATCTCAATGAATTTGTTGAGGCTATCCTTCCACCTTGTCTGAGGTCTGCCCCTCAGGCAAGACCAGCCATTAGCTTTAGCGTCAAAATCGTAGACTTTTCGGGCTGGGGTTGTCGTCGGCATACGCAGGAGGTGTCCGAACCATCTGAGAGTACGGTACGCTATTTGGACGGAGAATGGCACTTGGGAGGTGAGTGTGAGCAACCTTGTGTTGCTTATAAAATCGTCCTATCGGAGTTCCTTAATCCGACGGTGCTGTTTCGTCTGGCAGACGTCTATCGTTTTGAGGATTGTTGATTTGAGAGACGAGGTTTCCGCTGCATAGAGGAGGACGAAGCCTACGGATGCATTATAAATTCGCATCTTCGTCCGCCTAGATATATGCGGTATTCTCCAGAGATTCTTGAGCCTTCCGACGATAGACGAGGCTTTTGAAACTCAGTTGCTCACCTCTTCCTTTATAAAGCCTTTCTTAGACAGCACGGAGTCAAGATAAGTGAAGATCTTTACAACTTCAACAGGAGCTCCGAAAACAGTTATGTTCTCAGGGGGTGAGACTCGGCTTGGGGGCTCAATTGTCATTATCTTTGCATTAAGCCAGTTTATTTACAGCCCCAACTTTGCTGCCTCTTCCTGTAGAACTTCCAGAGTGTCAGTCAACTGGTCGATCGAGTCAGCAACGAGACCAAGATCATCTGCGAAGTCAGCGTCCGTCAGAACGCGATCTCCAAACTGCAGACCATAGGACAGGCGATTTGTTGTTCGTGTCATGACATGGTCTATCACGTAATTGAACAGTTCCGGGGCGGCAGCACACCCTTGTCGTACACCGGTTTTGATGCCGAATGTCGTGCTCCGTTTGCCGTTGACTTGGACGCAACAAACGGTCTCTTCGTAAGGCTTTTCAAACAACTTGCAGTATTTGTCTGATAGACCTGTTGAACGAAGTATCAGCTAGAGCGAGTTGCGATCCATCGAGTCAAACACAGCCTTGAAGTCCACAAAGGTTACATATGCTTTCCTCCTGAATTCCTTCGTCTTCTCAATTAACTGGTGCATGGTAAAGATTTGTTCGACAGTGGATCTCCCGGGAATAAACCCTGCCTGCTGGACTCTCCTCTTTCTTCTGAGGATACTCGTGCATCTATCCAGCATGGTCAGAACAAAGAGTTTTCCAGGCACTGAAAGTAGCGTTATGCCTCTGTAGTTCGAACAGATGCTCTTGCTCCCCTTTCTCTTCCATAAGGGCAGGATTATACCTGCTCGCCAGTCCTTCAGGATCCATTCTGTGCGCCAAAACCCCAGAAAACAGCATATGGAGCCAAAGTAGCATCGCCAGTCCGGCATACTTCAAGAGCTAAGCAGATATTCCACATATACCTGCCGCTTTGTTGTTTTTCACATGTTAGAATGCTGAGTAGATTTCTGAAGACGTGAAAGAAGTTTCTGTGTCACTTGGCTGCAGATTCTGGGTGACGGCGGCTAGGCTGATGAGCTCCTGATCAGTCTGCGCTATAGCTTTGATGTTCAGGAGGCCCGACAAGTGGTCTTTCCATCGACTGACCTGGGCAGCTTCGTCACTGAGCGGCATACCATCCACAGAGACAACACATGCAACCGAGGGGGCTATGTCTCCTGTTAGATCACGGAGATGGTTGTAGAGACTGCCAACGTCACCTTTCTTGGCTGCACCCTCTAGCTCATGTGCCTTCCTTTCCAGAAACAGTTTCTTTTCTCGCTGTATCGGTTTGTTGTAGACCCCATTAATGCTTGTATAGGTTAGCATGTCACCGAGTAACCTCGCCTGGCGTCTCTGTTGTATGACGTCCAGCGTATCCGACTGAATCCACGCTTTATTAGCACGCTTTTTCCGTCAAACATTTGCTGTCGCTGGTTCCAGGACATTCTTTTTGAACGAGAGCCATGCGTTTTCACAACTTTCAAATGGCAGGAGTGCGTCGAAGCGGTTCGAAACATCAATGGCATATTTCGACCGTATCTTCTATCGTAGAGGCGAGAGACATCGATCTTGGCTGGTCTTGGTTCTGAGTGATGGGCTTTGAGCCTTAGTCGCATGTTCTCCTCGGGTCTGACTTAATCCATGTCTAACGATAAAAGAAGACAATAGATAGGAACATAAAATACTGTACATTGAAGTTAAGAAACTTAATAGTTACAAAATGAATTCACAGAACAAAATCAATTCGACGTGTTTTTTGATTTACAATCATTTCAATAACTGTATTAGTGTCAATAGCAACATCCCTGTGTACTGACAGTAACGCTAGACCCGTCGAACGTTCTTCACCGGTTGCATTTCGTAGCCATGTCTTAGAGCCGTCGCATGGTAGAGAAAGTCCTATCCGGTCTAGCAGTTGAAACAGGCCAAGTAGCTACAATTGTAAGAAGGCGGCTGATATTTCGAAAGAAATCAGCATTGCACGTATCAAGTGCAGCCAAAGCTGAGAGTGGTCTTTCTTTTTTGTTTACGTTCTGCCCCTTCGTTTTCCACAATTTCAGATCGTGGCTTATGGCATCTGGCTCTAGTAAAAGGTCGGAGTAAATATCAGTATTCTCACTGATTTATGCGTCAGACAAGTTTCTTTTTGTCTAAGTTCGCAGGTATGAAGCCGTTTAAAGTTGTCAAAATTGTACGATGCACCGTAAATCTCTCCTTGAGTTCTGACATGAGGTAGTCCATTAATGGAATGTATGTGGAAGCTCTGTACGCTTCTTTCGACCAACCGATGTCATCGTAGTCGTTTGGATGACGACCAACTCTTGGAAACATCAATTCTATCTTCAGATCTCTGGCAAAATCTTCCATTTTTGAATACAACGAGTCGAACAAAGAATCTGCGTCTTCGCGTAGGCCCACAACTGTCTGCACCACAGTGTCAACGTGGTCGCATGCAAGCGCCAAGTCACAGTCAACAGCTTGAAGAACTTCAGACAGCGGCAACGTAAGACTAAAGAGTTCTTTTGCTACGAATAAACTGGTCAGAAACTGTCCTTGCTCCATTGAGCTTGCTAACTGCTGGGCCTTTGTGAAAGTCTCAGCATTCGCGTTTCCTTCTTGAAGCTCTTCCAGTGCTTCGAAAATTGGCTTATAGAGCTCCACAAGGTGGTTAACGGCATCGTGCCTCTCCACCCGCTGTGTTTCACAAAGGGTAATGAGAGTAGTTTTTCTAGATTCTGGCATGCATTGTCGAATTCTATCTTTGAGTACCTTGGTATGGGAGGGGGATGAGCCAAAAAAGTTGCAGATCAGAGATATTGTCCCAAAACCTGTTTTTGTGACTGGAATGGATCAAGCGGAAGCGATCGCCAGGTTGAGTTCGTGTCCTCCGGAGTAGACATAAACGCCTCGAGGATACTGCTATCCAGTCCAAGCTTGAGTCCCTGTCAGATACTTGCTCATAGCAGTAGCTCCGTCATATCCCTGTCCTACAAGCTTGCTCAAATCCAAACCATGGTTTTCAAGGTTTCTAATATTGTGAGGGCCAGACCTTGTCTGGTTAAATCTGATACGGGAACAAACCAAGAAAATCTTCGCGCAAAGCTCTGTTTGAAACATACCGAACACAAAAGGACAGCAGGTCTGTGTTTCTTATGTCAGATGTTTCGTCCACTAAAACTGAATAGCACACAGTTTCGTTTACCGTTTTAACAATATCAGCTTGAATCATCTTTCCACACACACCAATAAGCTCATTTTGCACTACTGGGGACAGATACATCCCATTTCCTACACTTTTTTCAATATGCTGTTTCAGCTCGTAATCACCACATCGTATTCTTATTCTCAAGAGAGCACGGAAATTTCCATCGTTTAAAGTTGGTTCTTTTTCTTCGGGACGCAGGAAACCGTGATTATTCGTACCACGAAGGGGTAGCTGCTGTCGACCACAAAAACAATAGTTTCTACAACCGGTTTGAGTCTCATGCGATTTTCTTTTGCTTGAGCTTTTCGAGCATCATCTAATTTGAAGAAAATATTTTCTTGCTTGCCTTTCTGTACGGCTACAAAGCCCTCCGCAAGTACAACACTTCCTATATGGAAATTCATTTTACTGTGACAAGCGAAAACTTCAATCGCGTCTTTCCACGCTGTAAATGGTTTTAGGACCAGTGATCCAAGCCTTTGGTTATTTCCTTTACCTGAGCATCCAGCTGCAAAGACTACACAGTACTGGCAGAAAGCACCCTTAAATTTATCCGAGTACACAAGCCACGGAAAACGGAGCCATCCGGCTTCGCTGAAACCTTAATTTACGTTTGCCTGAGGCTGGAAACGAGTGGCTTTTGTCTGGCCGCCAAGGAGATTCAAGTAATTTCAACTTCGCAGTAATGTCTAAATCACAGGCCTTGTTGACAGCTTCTACAATGTCGTTATGTGGGATCTGAAGATGGTTGCTGCCTTGAGAAGTCTCCTCCGTTGAAGAGTCGTCATCCCAATTTCGTCATCTGACAATTCTTCTCAATTCCTCTTTGGTAACAAGATGTGAGGGTTTTAGTTTTACATAGTTTTGCTCAATCAGATACTGGTCTTTTACCCTAACGTACCGGTTCTGAGATTCACATTCTGGCTCTGGTTGCCGGGTATCCAAACTTTCTATTGCGGGCCTTTTCCCTTGAAAGTATCGAATTAAATCGTTATCCGCTTGTCGTCGCCTCATTGTTTCAGCTGTAGATGCAAACTGACCTGGGATCGGATTGCACCAGCTAAGAGAAGGCTGAACTGAAGAAGAAGGTATGCTGCCTAATCCTAATAATTGACTCTATTGTTCACTCAAGCTAAGCCGGTAATTACAGTAATCTTGTGATTTGGTAAGCTTAAAATATGCGAGTTTCATAAAGAGGTCAAAGTGTTGAAAAAAGTAATTTTCTCGGACATTTCGGGGGGGGGGGGTTCAAACCCCCTAACCCCCCTGGATACGGCCTTGCCCTTAGGGGTTCGTTATTAGGGATAAGTTATTGCAGATACGCCTTTTTGATAACCTGGATGCAAACAATGTCTTTTGATTTAGCTTAACGTCCCCCTAAACATTCCCTGAAGTTTCACCTTAATGCCTTTGGCTTTACAGACAACCCAGGGTCAAAATTACCTTTTTCCTAATGATAAATCCTATATCTGAAGGGCAAATTGCATAATTTACGGCCCTTGCCCCGTGGACTTTGGGGGGGAATGGCATTTCCGTAGGCATAGTTATTAGACCTTTTTACTCTTTTGAACAAAATGGCTTTCTCAAAATTTTGGTCAGTTTTTGGGGTGGGGCATCTAAAAAGGGCGAGGGAGACTGAGTTTCCTCCGATCACCCTTCAACACCCCCCAATATGCCATGAAAGTTTCAATTTTATGCCCCTCAGCCGTTCCTTATATATTGCTGATACTCCCTTTTAACAACCAGTATTCACAAAGTGTGTTTTTGATTTTGCTTCACATTCCCCTCAAAATTTCCTGAAAGTCTTACCTTAATACCCTAAGCCTTGTTCGGGCCCCAGGATCAAACTTGCCCGCTTTCCGAATTAAAATGTTATATGTAAACAATGGGCTACGTGCATAACTTACAGCCCTTGCCCCAGGGGGATCTGAAGGTTGTGTCGTCCCTGAAGGAATAGATATTTGAGTTTTAGATAGTTTTGAACATAATGGCTATCTCAAAGTTTTGATTGGATGTCTTTGGGGGTAGGACAGCTTAAGAAATGGCGTGGGAGGGAGGTTGATTACCCCATGATCATTTTCGACGCTTAAATTGAGCACTAGAAGTTTCAATTTCCAATCAAAACACCTTCCGAAGTTTTTATGACCACCCCTTCTATATGAAGTGGGTAGTGGGGAATAAAATAATACATTGAAGCCTTATGGCTCTTTACTATACGCAACATTAGCACGTTGCCTCTGAAAGAATTTTTCCATGCTGTTTTACTGTAACTATTAATGTGTCACATTGATGTTTTTTAGTAGTAACTTGCGTCATTCAAGGTTGATTTCAGTGAATTAAGCGTCTCAAGTATCTCTGCGAATGAAAACTGTTTTTGCACAAGATTATGATACATGATAGTTTTATTAGACGATGTGAGATAATTTCTTACCCATATCTTCAGCAAAAGCAAGTTTCTGTGCTAAGATGAACGTTCAATCACTACAGAGATATCATTCAAGAAACTGTTTTCTTTGCATTGGGAGGGTGGCTATGGGCTGTCGTTGTGCCTCTACATATACAATCATTAGTATGCAAACGGGCAACCGAGGGAGAGCTTTGTTCCAACGGCTGATAGTCTATAGTTCAGTAGAGAAAGTTGGTACTTCAAAGTTTTTATTGATTCACCTGGGATTGATCCCCTATGATTAGTAGCATCTCCACTAATTTGCTGGGGAAGCGACTGAAAAATTGAAAGTACTGGTACAGGAATTCTCTTGAAATGTGATGCTCTGTTACCTATAGCCAAGGGGTGTTCCCCAAGAAAATTTAGACCTCTGAACTTTACAATCCCGGCTAGCAGGCTTCAAATGTTTATGATTTGGGGATACAAATCTTCTTGGGTAAGCATCCCCACGCTATAAGAGTCCTAGAATC
The DNA here is from genome assembly GCF_049724085.1 of Artemia sp. Qi Xiang Cuo. NCBI lineage: Eukaryota > Metazoa > Arthropoda > Branchiopoda > Anostraca > Artemiidae > Artemia > Artemia sp. Qi Xiang Cuo. The sequence continues at coordinate 41,498,626 of NC_142798.1, read as the reverse complement.
CTAGAGCAAAAACTCAAGCAATACCCCAACCAAGTCAGAGACGCTTCCGAACCTTTTGTATCATTAAGTATTATGCCACTTGTGCCGTTAAGTTGTATTGTGCTGTAACTATTTTAAACTTGTGCCACTAAAACTTACACCACTTGTAAGCAAAAGTAAGATAAACGTGTGACTACATCCAGTCCTATGGAAGAAAATAAAAAATGATTAAAGTACTAGGTTTAAATTTCCTTATAAGGCAATTAATTAGGCTGGAGAGCCGTCAATCAAGTAGCGTATTCTAACTTCGTAGGATTATCAAGTCCCTTAGTAGTTCTGCTTATGGAATACAATTGAACTATTTATCAACTGTGCGATGAGATACAGGCATATAAATAAAACAACACAAATAGAAAAGTAATAGTTTTATTGTGACTTACATTTCAGGTGTACAACAACGTACGTATATGAGCAAGGCTTCACTTCAGTCAGAATAAAAATTTTATAATTGCTCACAGAATGGTAGAAACATAAGGTCTGTCACCATAATACCTGGGTTCTGAATAATAATAATGATAATGACGCAAAAAACACTTTTTTTAACAATATATCCTAAGTCCTGATTCTGTGCTGTGAAAGCTATGTCAAGATTAGCCCAACTCCTGTGGTGGTGCTGCTGCTTTTCCATTATGCTTACAAACTAAACTCATTAGTCTAACTGCCCATACAACAATTTATTTTCAGTATATTGATGATTAGAAATTCATACTTCTATGATAACTTGAAGCTTCCCGTCAAATTTGTATCTCATGATTTTTTATTGCCAAGTATTTTCGCGAAATTCAAAACCGTCTTCCTTGATTAGTGCCGATGTTTGGCTGAGAATAAAATGCAGTTTTTCTTTTGCTGATTAAGAATTTAGACTCAAGTTTGAAACAGGATTTAAGCTTAATTAGGGGGAGTTTAATTTATATCGGAAGTATCCTTAGAAGGAGAGATTTTTTTTTTCATTTTTTGTATTTTAAATATATCACTTATTAATCACTGTACACGTTACCCTTCCCGTCATTTAATGAAGTCTCACCGTTAAGATTTGCTTGCCCTTGTGTTTTGAAATATTTGTAGTTTATTTACTATATCTCCTGCATAATTATAATTGACATTGTATCCTGTTATACTTTTATTTAAGCTTAATCGGGAGTGCTTAAAAATTATCTCTATTACTTTTCTTGTTTTATTATATATCCCTTTCTAAAGTTCCTCTACCGGACTAAGATTATCTATGGTTATAGCCTAGCTACTATACTAAAGATTGTTTTTTTGTTTTTTTTTCCACATCTAACACTGATGACTCCTACATTTCCAACGGTATCAAACATTATCACGGGAAATGTTTTATGTGGTTGGGACTATTCTACTATTACTACAAGATTTTTTTGAAAATTCACCTTTTACAAGTTTTTATCCTTCGCTAACTATAGGATAATTATGCTTCCTATCTACGCTAAATTAATGGGGAAATACATCGATTTTACATTAACTCTGTCTATATATATATATATATATATATATATATATATATATATATATATATATATATATATATATATATATATATATATATATATATATATACATATATATATATATATATGAACGACTTAAAGCATATAATAATATCTTCACTACATTCTATGATAATCATTAAAATATTTTCACTTGGTTTGTTCGTTATATAATTCTGATAATAAGTTACCGAAGTTGTTAATTTATCAAAACTATTAAAATGTGACATTTGTACATTCAAACCTATTTCACCACCTTACGTGTCTCTTAGCGTACTCACTCCTTTTGTTGTAAATTATGGTCCTTCACTCTTTTCGTCTTGGCAAAAAATTTAAAACATTTACAATATAGTTTCTTCACAGAATAGTTCGAGCATGGTTATGTTCATCTTGGACGAAACGCTTTCTCTAATTGTCAAACGGGAAATGATACTTACAGGTACAGGTGTGTGGAATTTTGATATCAGAGTTCATTCTCACCTGCTGTTTTTGGATAGTTCATAAGGTGCTCTATGGTTAAGGGGTTGAACACTGGGATCACGTTGTTAATAGATGGGTTGACTTTCTTCACAGCATTTCATTCTTGGGATATTTTAAAGGACATAGAGAATGTAATTCTCGTATAAAATTGTTCGTTCGTGTACTTAGAGATTAAGTTCTCTTATAAAATTGTTCGTGCATGGCTTGCATCTATTAGCTTTTGTGGTGATTCCTTGGTTAATCACAGGGGAATTGATGTTTGAATTTAGAATGGGTTGACATCAAACATTAGTGACTCCTTCAACATATTGTCTTTAACTTGTGGGAGGATTATATTGTCACTGAGGGGTTAGTCACTGGGGTTACTTTGGTTTCTGCAATTCAGTGGTTGGTTTCCAGGTCTGTTTTTCAGAAATTATCTCGTAACATTTATTTTATTTATTTATTTATTTATTTTATTTATAACCCACTGTACAATAAATGTAAAATAGTGGAGTAATACAAACACAAAAAGAAAAAGAACAGCGACAATCTAACCACAAATATAAACACTAATAAAAAAAACGTATAAGACTGTGATGTGGGCCCAACCGAAAACTAGCATCCTGACTGATCTTCGCTTGCACCATTTCAAGCGAGGACAGAATTTCTGTTGCACCATAACGACCAACAAGGCGCCTATTGCGCACAGCAAGCGGCAAATATAATAGGAACTTACAATATCTAAAATAATTAACCTTCATTTGTTTCAGATCATACTTAGTAAAAAGCGGATACAGCCCAGAAGCGGATAAAATCGCATGGTCACAGAAACTACAATAGAGTTTAGCAAGACCATGCCTAATAAAACGTCCACGGTTTGCAACAATTTTCCCATAACCAGCTTTAAGCTTATCCTTCGAATCACAAATAAATTTACGTCGGATACTTCCTACGGATTCACAAATGGAAATACCAAGCCATTTAATAACAGGGACCCTAGGTACCGTAAAGGTATTGCATGCAAGGGGAGTAGCAGGGGGATTAACAGCGTTAAAAAGTGAATATTCACATTTCAAAGTATTTAATGATAGGCCTATTTCATTAAGCATAGATCCCACCATGATAACATTCCATTCAAGCCTCCTTTTTTAACGACTAATCAGGAGGAGGTCATCAGCATATGCTAAATAAGACACTTCCTAAAAACCAAAAAAATAACTGGAGGGAATCTTATTAATCACACTCGAAATACAAGCATTAAAAATATAAGGCGAAAGAACTCCTCCTTGCCTAACCCCGCTTTTAACAGGAATATTTCCAAAAGCACATCCATTTGATTTCAATCTAACATATGAATTCGAATACCAAAAACTTAGCAGAGAAATAATCGATGGGTTTATACCAAGCTGATGTAAAGAATAAAAAGCCTGAGGGTGCACAACACTGTCGAAAGCTTTAGATATGTCTAAAGCACATATATGTAATGATTGACCTTTCGTTTGTGCATCCTTAAAAAGGAGAGAAAGCACCCGATGTGCATAATGACAAGAAATCCCCTTTTTAAATCCAAACTGATTAGCATCATAATTCACAAAATCAATAATATAAGGAAGAAGCACATATTCAAAAAGTTTGCTAATATTGTAGGCGACAGTAATAGGCCTATAAGAATCACATTTATTTACGTCTTTTCCTCTCTTTACAATTGAGGCAACAGTACCACATAGGAAACTATCAGGCACTAAAGAACAACAAAGACACATTTGAAAAAGTAGCTGCAAATGTTTTACTAGTTCCCGAGAATCTTCCCGTAAATGAAAAACGCTTATACCATCAATATCAATAGACTGAGACTTCATCCGCCTGATCGATTCAGTACTTATATCAGCTGACACATGAAGGACGTGCTTTTGTTGCATTTTTCCGGGAAGGCACTTAGCAAGGAGTTGGGAATATCGGCTATGAACAGCGAAATTAACACGGGAAAAAATATTAGAATAATGTTGGATCCAAGCTGATTGCGGAATATTATCACTCTTATAATCAGTAAACTTAGAAGAATTCGTCACAAACTTCCACTCTTTCGAACTATTTGGAAAATTAACTCTAGCTTCACGAACGGACCGCAGTTGTCTTTTATAAGCCGTTTTCGTTTTACGTTTAATATCAAAAACAGTACCACGAGAGGGACGCCCACAAGCAATCCAAATACGTAACCATAGCTTGGCCTGATTTTTCACTTTTTTAAAAAGAGGGTCATAATTCCAAACAAACTTTCGCGTGTTGGACCGAATACGTTCAATTGGGACAGCTACTTGTTCAGTTTTTTTCAAACATAAAATGATTTGATGATAATACGTATTCAATTGCAAACGAGCACTAGGTGAGCTAACTCCACAACAGAGGAGGTTATAAGGCACATTAATGGTACTCTGCAGGCTTGCAAGCGTGGCCACATATAAAGGCCAATCACAACGATTCCAATTTCGCCGTTGAAACCACTTTTTTTCTACGGATTGGGGAGCATTTATTACTAGTTTAGATGTGACTGACACACACAGAGATATGGGTATGTGATCATAATCTCTTTCATCTTCATCAACATGGACAGTTGAAGTTGTAACACCAGCAGAGCATACACAGTGGTCAAGGTTAGACCGGGAGCCGCTGGCATGTATGTAAGTAAATGGAAGATCTTTTGTCAGAATCCGGAAACCAAGGGGGAGGCACTCTAGCAGTGAATCGGATCGGGGGGAGGACATTGTCATATCACAGTTCATGTCACCCATTAGTAGCCAATCATAACCAAGTTTCTCAATACCCGATACCAAATTTTTCAGTTTTTTGCACGCTTTAACAAAATGGGTGAATGACGCAAGATTACTCTTATTATGCGGCAAATAAACATTGACTAGTACAAGATCACCAATCCTGACGGCTAAATAAATATCATCAGATCTGTAACACTGAGGGGAAAGGGAAGAGAGTTTCCGATTCAGCACGCAAGCCAACCCACTGGAGGGACGACCACGAGTTCTTCGGGCATTTGTAGAAAAAACAATGTGGCCGGGGCTACGTCGAAGGAAATTTACGCTCACAGCCGGCAATAAATGTTTTTGAAAAAGGACTACATCAAATTTATCAAGAAGATTACCAATACAAATGTCCTTATCTTTGGTCCCATTAATATTAAAAGAACAAATAGAGATAGGCAAAGATATCATTTGGCAATACCTTTGGTAGCAATAGCACGCAACTTGGGACATCGCAAACTATATGACACATGGTCTCCACCACAATTAGCGCATTTAGGGGACAACTGACAGGGAAAGTCCTTTGATGATTCGTGGGGATTGGAGCATCGGGAGCATTTCACGACTGGGCTTCTGCAATTGGCAACTACATGGTCAGGAGAGCGGCATCTATGGCAACAACACAGGATCTGAAAATACTCAAAAACGCGCAAAAATTCGTAATCAACTTTCAATCCATTTTTAATGGCATTGATCTTAGTTGCAACATCTACAAACGAAATTCTGAGTGCATGGGAAGTTCCAAGCCTTGTTACCTCAGAGACTCCAGGGTATTTAGTAAGGCGAGAGATATCGTAATCAGTGCCTATGCCCTTTAATAGACCAAAATATTTCTTTTCGATAAGTTTGGCTTTAGAGTTCGCTAAAACTGAGGGCACAGCCTTGCAAAAATCATTCACGGCCACATTATCAATTCTTACAACAAGTTTATCGTTAGACGACCGTATGCTGCTAATTGCCTCATGACCGGAGATCTTGTCAATTACCTCTCTAAGTTTTTCTGGGTTATTCAAAACCTTAGGCACATTCGAGATAACAACTGTGGCTAGATTATCATTCGCGGGGACAGTAGGTAATGCCGGGAAATTCATATCATAATTTGTGAGCTTAGAATCAATAACTTCTAGAGTTCGGCCAATTTTATTAATCTTGGTAGCTAAGCGTGAATATGCTACAGCCGGTATGGTAGGAACTTCGGTTGGAAGTCGGATCACAAATAGGAATAGTTATGTTCTCAGAATCACATTTCCGGATTAAATCAATCATATCTCTGATATTGTTTGTAATTGCTTTATTGCCAACGCGCTTAGGACAACAGTCATCTGGAACTGTAGCTGAATAAAGTTCAATCTTTGCAATTGAAACGGCCGAATTCTCGAAAAAATCAACCGCATGACTCACAATAATATCGTCGTCAATTCCCGCTTCGAAATTCACTTGGATAAAGTTCAAAACAGGCGAATAAACATACCTGTCATTATCGCTTGCAACACTCATAGTCCGATTTAAACCGGTTTATCTAAGCAGGCAATTCACATCACGTCTTGTCTTGGCAAGAGCTAAATGAATAGGAACTTTTCGCTAAATGATAGGAACTTTTCGCATTTGATAGAGGTGATAGGATGGGTTCCGAGAAATGGTCGAAGGAGATTCAACGCGTGAATCTGCGACACGTAAATAATTTAGGTTCATCAAATATCATGACTATACAGTTATATGGTGCATGGGTCCATAAGGATTATCAAGGGTGATATTTATGTACTTATATCTTGTACTTGTCGATGGGGTTCTCAGGATTGATGTGTTTATATAGTTCAAAAATGCACTGGATACTGATATTTATTAGATAGTGTTACCTGATACATAATATAGTTTGTGATCGAGGAACAATAATCAGAAAGGTGATGGTAATTTTCACCGAACCTTCGGTGCCTGTAGTTTATGGTTAGTGCTCGTCATTGGCTCAGGAATTATGAAGATAGGTGTTACTAGATTTTATCTGAACTGGATTATGTATTGTGATGAATGATTTCCAATAAGTCATTCCAATACCTGCAATAAAAATAACGAGGCAGAATCACACGTTCTTTAAAACGAGTATTAATAATACATAATAGGTAATATGATTGGGTACATTTATTGCGAGATTTACGCTACAAGAACATATTAAACAAATAAACTAATATTATTACACATTTATTGATTTTAACAAAACGACATTATTATCATGTTGGTTTCAAATAGAATTTCCATTGGGAAACCTAAAACATAAGAATTTCTTCTAAGTTGTTATAGAATAACGACGATATAAGAGTTTAATTCCTTTAACTTTAAGTAATGTCTCTTATAGTGCTCCTTAGTATAGGCTATTACACACACTTTAGTTTAATTTCCTTCGACACTTATTTAATTCTACCTTAGATTTAAAATAACCATTTAAACATAAGTTACGCTACATCCTTAAGTTTGAGGTCTCAGTTTACAACATATTTCATGACTTCATTGTTCACGCACGTCCGTGCTGTTTAAGAAACGCATGTTGCAGCGTCGTAACCGCACGTTTTTACGTAAATGAGACTTACAATGAGGGAACTAGACATAGCAAGGATTAGTGGAGACCTCTAAACCCACTCGTTTTCTAATGTATACCCTTTCCCTTGGCTGACACGTTTTCATGGGGTTCTGGGTTTAACTTTTGCATTTCAGCCGTTTTCTCGTGTTTTTCTTTTAGGTCTTGCCTTCTTAGTCTCAGGATTTTTTCATAATTAAAAGTCATTAGGGTTCTCATAGTCAGGGAAATTGCGAATACAAAACATATGGTCAGTAGTAGGCCTATGTTCCACCAGAACCTGGTCGAGAATAATCCGTATCGATTATCCATATAGGTTAAAGTTTGGTCTTAATATGTAAATATTTGAATCTGGGAGGCTAATACTTTTCTTACTTTTGTAAGGAGTACATGCCTGTTATTCTTTTCTATTTTGGACCATATTGAGGTTTTCATTTCCTTACTTTCTATATTGGGAATAGTGTACGACAGGTTGATTGCCTTAAAATTGATTAATTTTGTTATTGCAACTAGAATTATTTGAATCGGCACTAAGACAAAATAATTTATATACATGAGATTAATTTATTCCATAGTTACATATTCCTATTATTGATAACTAATAGATAGTTATCTAGATGCTAGGTACTTATCAATCTCGTAAGGTTATTACTCCTCTAAGCACTGAGGTAAATATATGGTTTAACTTTGCGTAGAGTAAAGGAAAATATTCGAATTAATTATATGCAATATGACTTTTTAATTAGAATTTGTTTTCGGGAACTGATATATGTTGAACAAAATTTTTCAATAGCATTTTTTTGTTGTGAGCTAAAAGTTTTTAAATTATTATTCCTTTATGACGCCTATCCATTAAAATTCTCTTAATCCTGTACTGACTAAGGGTAATTCCATCTATCGAGTTTTTTAACCATTCTACCTGATTGTGTCGTTACTTTCTCCTTGACTTCTTGCGGTTTTTCTTTTTAGGTTTTGCTAGTGATATAATATAAAATTTCTTGTATTGTTTTTTAAAAAATTCTTGACCTTTTAATTTTGATTCTTTCGCGTGCGCGGCCGCTGAAGTCGGTTTTGATTTCCCTATTTCTTTAACTACCATATGGTCTGATTCGCCGTCAGACTCTTCGGAACTGGTTTCCGATGATTCCACATTAGAACTTTTAGAAGTGGCACTTTTCGTTTTTAAGGTATCACCTGTCCTTCCTTCGTAAATTTCTACTCCTCTGGAAACAAAGGGTTTAGTCTCTAAATCATTGCTATGACTTTTCAATTCGAGAGATTTGAAAAATTCTTGAGAGCTTTGAGAGAACTAAAGAGTTTTCGCGGGTTTCGTTATTGTTTAAATACCATATCTTCAGGGGCATTTTTTGCGTTACTGTTTCCCTCGTGAAGTCCATTGTTTAGGCTTGACCTTGGACACAGTTATATCATGATATTGTCCTTGCCGGTTATCCTTGGGAGTTTGATTCCAAGGCAATGTACTTTGCCTCGTTTTTATGGGGAAATGTGTTAAATCCATAGCTTCTCGCAGATTTGTTTTAATTGAATCTTTGAGGGGATTTTTCATTACAATAATACCCGGAGTTTTGACAACTCTGTTCAATTCTTCCTGCAGCTACAAGTGACTCTCTATTGGGGTTGCTAGGGAAACCATATCGTCTGGAAATCTTTTGGGGGGACAAGGGGTGGAAATTCTATCGGGAAAAATTCGGTTTTTGGAGATATCGTATAATCTAATTCTCCTGCGCTCTCTGATGATGAGCTCTCTGGAATTTCTGGTGGTTTTATTCTCGGTTGTACTAGGGATTTTCTTTTAGGAATAATTATATTTTTCATAGCTAAAAATTCTTCAAAGTTTTCCTCATCACTATCATTCTCAAAATAATCTTGCTTGAAATTTAATGGTTTTAGTTCTGCTAATCTTGATTTGGGGGGATCGTCTTCTGCGTCTGATGAATCGGTAGACGAGGGACGTGATACCTATCTTTCCGGGAATTTGGCTCTTTTTATTCGGCTAACATTTGCCTTATAGGTTCTTCCATTATCGGGTTTGCCATTTTAAAAGTAAAATCATTATCATACTTTTTTACTATTCTATACGGTCCAGAGTATATACTGGAAAGTTTTTTGCCTTCCATCTTTGCCTCGTTCTTTAGGTAGACGCAATCTCCTATCTTAAAATCTATATTCCCTTTGACTTTGGGTAGGTTTCTTAACTCTTGACTTATTTTAAATTATTTCAAGTCTTGTTCTACTATTTTGTAAGTTTTCCTCATTCAAATTATGATTTCCTATTTGTAGTTCTCCGTTCTCTCATAATACTGTTGGTATTCAACAATATCATGATACGGTATTCTGAAGTCGCGACCAAATAGTAAATAAAAAGGGTTTTCTTTGTTTTTTTCTGAATAAGCAGTATTGATTATGTTAGTTAAATAAGGTAAGAATTGGTCCCAGTTGTTCCTGTTGTCTTTTGTATAAATGCTTAATACATTTATGTCTACTTTCTATTTAACCATTTGCTTGTGAATGATAAGGGGTCGTCATCAATTTCTCACTATTAAGAGAAGTCATTAGATCCTGTGTTACCTTAGGAACGAAATTACTTCCATTATAACTTATAACCTTATTTTGAATACCAAATTTTAAAAATAATTTCGCTAACGCCTTACTCGTGGCGTAAGCGCCTTGATTCTTTAATGCTTTTGCGGAAGTAAATCCGGAAAAGTGATCTATAACTGAAAGAATACAAGTATGGCCCCTGTTGGAAACAGGTAAGCCTCCACTGGTTCCATATAAATCAAACGAGATAAAATCGAAGGGGGACCTCGCTACCGGGACTCTTCCCATTGGGGGTTTAGGATAGGCTTGGAGGTTTTTTCTTAAGTTAGACGCTTCGCCTGAATTTACAAATTCTTTAAGTTTTGTTAATGCCGACGGCACATAAAAACATTGTTTTAATTTATGGAAAGTTTTCGTTATTCCTAAATGTCCACCTATATCTGAATGTAAATATTCAAAGGCAGGTATTATTAAGTTTTGGGGTAATACAGGTATTATTGAAGTTTGGTTTCTATTTGCCTCAGCAGTCACAATTCTGCATAATATTTCTTCATCAAGATCATAGTGAAAATGATCTATTTCTTTACTAAGAGTTTTGAATTTATCTGGTAACATATCATCATTTACCAAACAATTAATAACTGCTAAACACATTTTGTCCTTTTTTGATTTATTTTCATATTTTCTAAAGACAAGGGACAATAGTTATCCTTATTTTCTTTTACTGTGTCTTTGACCTTGTTTTTCTTAAATTTATGTTTACTCTTAGTATTGATAGCGTTAATTTTGTTCTTCTCGGTTTCCGACGGCGTTCTCGGTTTCTCGGTTTCAGAAAATAAAAATTTGCTGTTTTTCATCTCCAATGGAATTTTTTCCGGAATTCTACACAAAAAATCGCAAGCTATTTTTTTTGTGCCTTTTAAATATTCAAATGCATAACTGGATCTAAGATTTTCATGATCCATCTAGCTAGAATTCCCGTGGGGTTTTTAAAAATGTGTAGGTACTGCAAGCTTTTATGGTCTGATCGTAGTATAAATTTTCTGCCAATTAAATAGTGTCTAAATTTATCCAAGTGGTGGATTATAGATAATAACTCTAAGTTTGTGGCGGAATAACTACTTTTGCCTTTTGATAAAGTTCTACTCGAATAGCATATAACTTTTTCAATTATTTTTCGTTTAGGCGTTCCCTCTAGAGGATTAGGGTTTTCTACCAGAACTATTTGCGAAAGAAGAGCGCCAATGCCCTTCCAACTTACATCAGTTGTAATTACAAATTGTACATTCTCAAAATCAGGCAGCGATTTTATTGGTTCCGAAGTGAGTCCCTTTTTGAGACGGTCTAGGGAAGTTTGAGCTTCCTGAGACCAGGTAACATTTTGGGAGTTCCCTTTAGTTAATTCCGTGAGGGGTTTCGCAATTTGGGCGTAATTGCGCACGAATTTTGTGAAGTAACCAGTAAGACCTAGAATTCCCCTTAATTCTTTCATAGTTCTAGGGGGTTTGAGGTTTTTAACACATTTTATTTTATTTAGGTCTGGGGATATCTCTCTTTGCGTCACCACTACTTCTAAAAATTTAATTTTAGGTTGAAATAAATTTACTTTTTCAGGCCGGCATTTTAAATTGCCCTCTCTGAATTTCTCGAACACATTAGCTAATGTTGCTCAGCGTTGTTCAGCGTTTTCTCCTACACATATGACATCATCAACAAAATGAATGATATTCTTTAATCCTCTTAATAGATGCAATAAGGGACTGCAGAGTGTGATGGAATTTGCCGAGAGTCCAAAGGACACTCTTAAGTATTCATATGAACCACACTCGGCTGCAGACAGTGTAGTTTTGTGTACATCGTTTTTGGCAACTTTCTCCTGGAGGTAACCTTGGGTCAGTTCCAGAGGAGTGAAAATTTAGTTTTTACTTGAGATAGAGTCAAGGATTTCATCTATTCTTGGTAAAGGAAATTTATCACTAACTACTTGTTTGTTAATGGCTCTATAATTTTCTACAAGTCTCAGATCACCATTCTTTTTTGGAACTAAGATCACTGGTGCAGAATACGGACTTATAATGGGGCGTATAATTTCTTTTTTTTTTCTAAATCATGAATTATATTTTTTATCCACTCTTTGTGCTTATACGGTACACGATATGGCTGTTTCGCGACAGGATTACCGGTCGTTAAAATTGAATGTTAATAAAAAAGTATAAGTACGATTTCAACTTCAGATTCGGAAAAAAAATATTTAACATTCCAAAATAATTCGCATAAATTTTTATTAAGATCCAAGTCGGTAATATGATACATATTAAATTTTTTTAAAAATTGCGATTTAGTTAGAGGGTATTTGTTATTTGAGGTTTTAATGCCATTAACTAGGTTTCTTTTGGAATTTTCCCACCTATCTAAATCATTCTCCGAGATAACTTTGATTTGAACCACACATGTTCCCTTTTTTATTGTAATTGTATCATTTTCGTGGTTATTAGTTACCCAAATAAAACCTTCTCCTTTGTCGTAAGATATAATCTATTCCTCGCATAACAGATTTTCAGGAATTTCATTCGACGGGATCGCGAGCCATATTTCGGATTTGCTACTTTAGGTACTGGTTGAATCATCTGTGATATTTGAATTCTTTCTATCGTTTTGGGAGGGACTTTTGTTTTCCGTATTGTGAATCCATAATATTTTTCTTTGTTTTCATTGTCTATTAAATTTAGACTGGCGCTATACGCCAATAACATTGGCTGCGCCTGAACCGCATTGGGGTTCCTTACCTTTTTCCATAATTCCACTATTTCCTTGATTTCATTCCACCTATATCGTCGCATATCTCCTATTTTATTTTTGCCGATTCAATCCGCTTATTATGTAAATTTACTTCATTTCTGCAATGTCTCCCAGAATAAGTAAACAAATTTCTGATTATGCCATTATACCGCCAGAAATTTTATTTACTGTTACATTCTCTTCGTAACCTCTGTTACAATTTCTTAAGGTAGGGGAAGGGGTATTTGCCGGGTACACAAGCCTTTCGTTCGCTACGTCTAATAATACTTTATTCGACCTTAAAAAATTTGCGCCGATGATGGCTTCATACAGAAAATTGTTGCATATTATAAAGTTTGTCGGAAAAATTCTATTATCCCTTTTTACTTCTAGGCGAATTGAACCTCTTGTGTCTAGGCCCTGTTACACTAGTAAAATTTGGATTATTAACATTTTTCCGTCGCCTAATATGCGGAGGCAACTTATTAAATACGTATGAGTTTATGATATTAACCGTTGCACCAGAGTCAATTAGAGCCTTAAAGTAAACATTTGCCAAACAAAAATCATTAAATATAGGTAACATATTATTGCTATCACTAAAGGATGATACTAATATTGGGTTTAACCCATAAAATATACTAGGCCCCATCTGGATCCGATTTATTCTTTTTAGTGGCCTGAAAGGTCTCCCTGCGGATTTACTTCATATGTCGGTGTCTGCAATAGAGATTCAGATACGTCCATGGAATCTCTAACCAAATGGTTTACATTTGTTTGTCGATTTGGCCAGGTATTATTACGGTAGTTTAGATTTCTTACGCCAGTGCTGGGTGCTGGCGTCAGCTGCATATGCCGCTGGCTTAAAAATTTGCATTTCCTGTCGGCAAATTTTCAGGATTTCTGTATACCATCCTTGCACCATATTGGTTTTGATGAGAATTTGGGTTTTCGAATCCATAATTATTCTGTCTATTTGGGGGAGGGTTATACAAATTCTGTTCGTACACGTTTTGATGTACAGGTGTTTGCAATCTTTTCTGCCAACAACTTTGTGCACCACTGGCGCTAAAATTTGTTCTCTAGAACAAATGGTTGCCAAAATTTTTGCACATTACTGACCGCATTCCTTGGTGCCGTTGTGTCCCTAATCCTAAAGCGGCACTATCTCGCGATATGCCCAGGTCGTTTACAGTTATAGCATCTTACAATTGTGGAACTATTTCCATAATTGATTGGTTTAATGGACTGAAAACGTACTGTTTTCTGCCTATTGGGTTCTTGTGTTTTATTTCTTTGTGGCACTGGCGAATTATCCATTGAAAAGAAATTTGGAGAAGCCTGAGTTTCAATGGAGGCTAGCCTTGTGGTCGTTTCGCCTAGGCCATTTATCATTGTTTTACTGTGGTTTTCCACGATCATGTGAATCTTAATCAGGCGGCCCACCTCCTGAACTACAAGATCTGATGTCTGAATACTTTTGGATGTTAACATTTTATAAAGTTATTGGGGAAGCCCTCGTAAAAAGGCTTGTAGTATGATTTTTTCATACAATTCTCCTGAATTTTTTCCGAAGTTTGCTTTTATTGAAATCCGTATATTGTGAAGATATTCTCTTAAACTCTGTGTATGGTCTAAGCAAACCATTCCGTGTTTTAAATTATTTGTTGAACTAGTTTCGATGAATCTATCTCTGAATGCCGTTAACAATTTTTCTATTTTATTTATTGGCAAACGGTCATTATCTCCTACAGTATTTTCAATTTGCTTTAGGAAGGTTAAGGCCTGCCCTCTTAATCTTAGGAGGAGCATACCGACTAACGTTTATACCTCTGTTTTTGTTAATTCTACAAATTGGGCCAATTGGATATTGAATTTGTTGATATCTGATTGTCCATCATATTGCGGAATAGAGTTTGTTAATTCTATATTTTTCGCGACCAACGTTTGTGCAATTAATAGTTCGCTTAATTCTTCTGACATTTTTGCGTTTGAAATATTTAAATCGCGAAGTTGGTTTAAATATTATATACTCACAGTAAACTTATTTTTCACTTAACCTATTTGGGGGAGGCTATTATCTCCTATGAGATATTTTAACGGTTTTCCCTATAATAACTTAGCGGTTATAGACCTAATCACTTTTTCTTATAAGTCTGTATCTATCCAATGATTTAAATTCAAATTAAGTAGTTTGTAGTATAACTATTTCGCCTGTTTTCCTCCAAGTTTTCCGACCGCGCCACTTGTATCATTAAGTATCACGCCACTTGTGCCGTTAAGTTGTATTACGCTGTTACTATTTTAAACTTGTGCCGCTAAAGATTACACTACTTGTAATGGGGATTAAGATAAATGGGTGACCGCGCCACTTCCTATGGAAGAAAATAAAAAATGGATTAAAGTACTAGGTTTGAATTTCCTTATGAGGCGATTAATTAGGCTGGAGAGCTGTCAATCCAATACCATGTTCTAACTTCGTAGGGTTATCAGATTCCATGGGAGCGCTGCCTATGGAGTACAATTGAACTAGTTATCTACTATGCGATGAGATACAGGCATATAAATAAAACAACACAAATAGAAAAGTAATAGTTTTATTTTGACTTACATTTCAGGTGTACAACAACGTACGTATATGAGCAAGGCTTCACTTCAGTCAGAATAAAAATTTTATAATTGCTCACAGAATGGTAGAAACATAAGGTCTGTCACCATAATACCTGGGTTCTGAATAATAATAATAATAATGACGCAAAAAACACTTTTCATCACCATATATCCTAAGTCCTGATTCTGTGCTGTGAGAGCTATTTCAAGATTGGCCGAACTCCTGTGGTGGGGCCGCTACCTTGTCATTATGTTTACGAACGAAACTCATTATGCTAACTGCCCATCCAATAATATATGTTCAGTATTTTGATGATTAAAAATTCATATTGTTATAATAACTTGAAACTTCCTGTGAACTTTGCATCTCGTGATTTTTTTATTGCCAAGTATTTTCGCGAAATTCAAAACCATCTTCCTTGATTAGTGCCGATGTTTGGCTGAGAATAAAATGCAATTTTTCTTTTGCTGATTAAGAATTTAGACTCAAGTTTGAAACGGGATTTAAGCTTAATTAGGGGGAGTTTAATTTATATCGGAAGTATCCTTAGAAGGAAAGAATTTTATTTTTTATTTTTATATTTTAAATATATCACATATTACTCACGGTACACTTTGGGCTTAAAGATAGATCCTATCAAAACAAAAAGTATGGCGAATACTGAATCCCTTCGACCTACGATGTGACAACCAGAAAATGTCTCAAGTATGGCTTTGCCAGCAGTACTGTTCTCGACTCAAGAAGAGACTGTTCAAAAGCAACGTCATCTCGACACTTTGCTATCATTCCGAAAACTGACATTTAGGCCAATAACTTGAAAAGAAATTTCTCGTGTTCGTAAACAAGTGTTCAAGACGCACTCATTTGTCCACCGGACCCAGAAAGTAACAACGGTACTGTACGATAGAAGATGTATCAACTACTGATATTCGACATGATCAGATACTGGAAGCAGGGACGCCTTGGATATTTTATTTGCATACCCAAAACTCGACTACCAAAGGTCGTCCTCTGTTGGCAGCCACGCGGCACCAGATGTCCTGTAGGTACCCCAAGAACACCCTATGACGCAGCTACCGAACTGACCTCGCAACTGGAATGGTAAGATGTTTTGGTGGTAAAAGCGTTGAAAGGTAAGTGGTGACTCTTCTTAGATGATCTAAGAACCTCTGGAGGTACAGGAAGGTCTAAGTTCGGGGTATTGGTCGAAAATTAAGGACCCATTGTGGACCTTTAATCAGACAGATTAGGAATTTTC
This sequence comes from Artemia sp. Qi Xiang Cuo, assembly GCF_049724085.1. NCBI lineage: Eukaryota > Metazoa > Arthropoda > Branchiopoda > Anostraca > Artemiidae > Artemia > Artemia sp. Qi Xiang Cuo. The sequence goes on along the minus strand of NC_142798.1, from coordinate 41,482,029 downwards.
GCATGATTATGGTTCAACCAATTTGCAACATTACAACCTTTTTGCTAATCAGTGGGCGATGGGAAATCAGGATATTCGAGGGTTCACTGATCCCCTTTGCTCTCCAATTATACATAGTGAAAGCAATTCCATTATTTCCTTTCAAACAAGGTGCATCACGTCTACCTTTCTGCTAAAAAGCTGGTGGTGAGATGAGTGGAGAGGGTGTTGAATGAACCACGGGCCCACTGTGTGCCTCCAATTATACGGATTGAAAGTCGTCGTGTGATTTTGCTTCAAACAAGGTATACCATACCTGCCTCTTTTCTAAAAAATGGGCGATTAAACGGGGAGATGGGGCGTTAGAGAGGCAATGAGGAGTTATAACCAAGGTGTGGACTACCACAGCAAAATTTTGGTTACTTGGTTACATTTTTGAGCTATGTCCTGATTTTCAGTCTGTATTATTGAAGCTGAAAGGGGGGTCCGTGGCTCCTTCGTCGACCTCTAGCCTTCAAAGTCCCTCAGACTACCAATATTTTAGAAGAAAGGTTTGTGTGTTTTACCTCTGTGTTATTTACTGACCATTATCGTTGCATGTTGCAATTTTGCGTTTAGCATGATTTTCTTGTATTTTTCTCCTCTCATCTTTATTCTCTCCCCCTGCTCCGTCAGGTATGAGGTTTCGTTCCTCGTGATGGGTCTTGTGAGGACCAACGCTATTTTGATTCCGTTTGCCAAATGTCTAAGCTAGGAAAATAATCTATCCGTATTTGTACCAATCTGGGTATTACTCCCTTTTGCCATAAACCGTGTATTTTGTACTCTAAAATTAATTTCTTTTGAACATAAACACGACTTTAGCTGCCAGAACCTGTCGAATTTTCTATTACAAACGCCATAACTTCTGGCTCACAGCCAAGTAGTACTCATTTTCTGGCCCTGTAAGAGACTAAATCTTTTAATATTCATTATAGAAATGTTTACTATATATTTTACGAATATATAGATATAAAGATATTGTGGCTATTTTTCTTTTCTTTTTTAGGGTAACTTTTTAGCAAGTGCCTTTTGGTTTGCAGTCTTGTTGAACTTCAAGCATATATATCTGTATGTTGCCCCTGCATATTTTGTATTCCTCCTTGTAGCATATTGTGGAACAGAAGACTTGTGCGACCTTTTAAAGAGGGTATTGTACCTTGGAGGAATTGTTTCCTCAGTTTTTGCAGTTTCATTTGCCCCGTTTGCGGACCATATCCTTCAGGTAAGCCATCATTTAATCATATTTATAATTACACTTGCACAAAGAGACCCTTCTTCCTGAGATTTATCCGAGGTCTTCCCTAGGAGAATTGGAAAAATTTGGGGAAATTATTCACAAAAGGGCTTAGGAAAACAAAAGAAAGCCAATATTATTTTTAAAATCTGCCAGCAAAAACATGCGCTTCTAAGACTGTGATTTTGTGAGAATTAGGATGGTCAAAAATACATATGCCGAAACGAGTTCTGAAACATGTTTTCCCAGTGATATCTCATATCTTGCTCTCTCTTATCACTTTGTCTTTTCAAAAAGGAATTGTTCCAAAGGAAAGCCGTATTATACTTTTGTATAAAAATGGAAATAAGCAAAAGATAAATAATTGCTGCCCTATTTCAATTTTACCGGTTACTTCGAAGATTTTGAAAAAATAGTACATGATAAAATGAGTAAATTTGCGGAAGAAAAAGGAATCACAACACCAAACCAATATGGATTTTGGAAGGGGCACTCGACGGGCCATGCTATTAATCATTTTATTTGTAAAGTGAAAGAATTCTTTAATAGGGATTTTTACATCTCAGTTTTATTTATTGACCTGTCGAAAGCTTTTGATATAATAAACCATAATCTTTTACTTAGAAAGTTAAAGAAACATAATTTTCCACCGTCGGTTGATTGTTGGATCGAATCATATCTGTCGTATAGGTCATAAGTGACTATGGTTGGATAATTCGAGGAATTCCACAAGGGCGATTTTAGGGCCCCTTCTTAATTTTATTTATACCGCAGAAATAGGAAGTTTGATGGAAGACGGTTAGACAATATCATTCGTAGATGACGTGGTTTTGTTATTCCGAGCTTTAGCTGTTGAAACCCTTTTTAAAATCACGGAAAACATGTTAAATGATTCAATGAAATATACGAAGAGTAACTGTTTGTTGATTAATATTTAAAAAAAAAGCCACTTAAATGATGTTCTGTGCTATTAAAAAGGTAAATTCTGAGCTAAGTTTAACAGTTGATGGATTTTTATAGATACGATTTCAAAATTTAAATACTTAAGTGCAATCATTGATGAATCATTGTTCTTATTTCTAACAAATTCTTTATTTCTATAAATTGCAAGAGTGGCTGGTATTCTGTATAGATCGAAAAATGTCTTGTCTCAAAAAGTTTACGAGGCCTTTATTTTATTCCTGTTTATTCGTATATTCAGTATAGTTGTCATGTTTGGATTGATTCCTTCAGCTGTAATTTAAAAAGGGTTTAAACCGTAAAAAATCGAGCTGTAAAGTCAATTTATTTTAATAAATTTAATACTAAAGAAGTTTTTCTGAAATTTAAGTTACTAATGGTAAAACAAATTTCCCAGCTCCAAATTGTTGTTTTTTTTTTTGTATAAATACATGAGTGGTCTAGGATCCCCAGGACTAACACAACTTGCCCTCTTTTATTTATCGATATATTATCATGCTTATTCAAAGTTTTTCTCTTATTTCTGATATTTGTCATACGCAAAGAGAATTTTTTTCATAAAACACGTTGGAGCAAAATTATGGAACACTATTCCGCTGGAAATAAAAGTGGCTCTTTCAGTTCCATCATTTTGGTATCAAACAGTTCGTGGTAACGAACTGTAAGTAAGGAGCGACCCGGCTCAATGGTAACCGAAAGTCTAAAAAACGGAATTTTGATACCAATAGATACATCAAAAGAATCAGATTTTAATGGTGATTTCAAATATATAAGTTTCATCAAGTTTAATCTTACCCATCAAAAGTTAAGCGCCTGAGAAAATTTGGCTTATTTTCGATAAAAGGGTAAAGGACCCCCTAAGAGTTATAGAACCTTAATGAAAATCAAACCATCATATTCAGCGTATCAGAGAACCCTACCGTAGAGGATTCAAGCTCATATCTACAAAAATGTGGATTTTTCCATTTTTTGCCAAAAGAAAGATCACGGATGCGTGTTTATTTTTTTTTTTTTTTTTTTTTCCCAGGGGTGATCGCATTGACCCAGTGGTCCTAGAATATCTTAGGAGGGCTCATTGGAACGGAAATTAAAAGTTCTAGTGTCCTTTTTAAGTGACCAAGAAAAATGGAGGGCAACTAGGCCCCCTCCCATGCTCATTTTTTTCCCAAAGTCACCCGATCAAAATTTTGAGATAGCCATTTTGTTTAGTATGGTCGAAAACGTGATAAATATGTCTTTTAGGATGACTTAATCCCCCGAAGCCCCCGGGGGGAGGGCTGAAAGTTATGAACTTTACCCAATGTTAACATATAGCATTGGTCATTGGGAAGTTTATAGACGTTTTCTGGGGGAATTTTTTCTGGGGGTGGGTTTTGGGGGTGGGTCGGGGTTTATGTGGGAGGATCTTTCCATGAAGGAAGTTTTCATGGGGGAAGGGACATTGCTATGAAGGGGACTCTGGATTCCCCAGTATTATTTAAAAAAAATCAGAAATTAAATATAAAAAAACAAGTTTTTCAACTGAAAGTAAGGAGCAACATCAAAACTTAAAACAAACAGAAAATATAGGTATATGATTGGGTTCACCCCCTGGTCAATCCCTTGCTCTTTAAGCCAAATATTTTTTAGTACTTTCATAAGAGTTATTTATTCTAATTAACGGCCTTTGTGATTAAGGGGTAATTTTTAAAGAATTGGAGTAAAATTTGAACTTTAGCGTAAAGAGCAAGGTATTGACAAGGGGGCAAACCCCCTAATATATGTATTAAAAATATATGAATATAGAAGTTCGATACATAAGTTAATTCGTAAGTTACGTATATTTATTACTAATAAAAACATTCGTAAATAAAATTCAACAAGTTTCGAGAAAGCCATTTAACCAAATAAAAGTAAAATTAATATGCAATTTTTGTTGTTAATTATTCATCTACGGTGAGCCAAAATAAAATCCTTCATTAATTCTAAAACGATCCAAAGTTAAATAAAAAAAGCAAGTTTTTTTAACTGAAAGTAAGGAGCGACATTAAAACTCAAAACGAACAGAAGTTATTCCGTATGTGAAAGGGGCTGTCCTCTCGTCAGCGTCTCGCTCTTTACGCTAAAGTTTGACTTTCTCACAATTCTATTTTTTTTAAACAATAAAAAACTTTAGCGTAAAGAGCGAGGCGTTGAGGAGGGGACAGCCCCTTTCATATACGGCATAATTTCTGTTCGTTTTAAGTTTTAATGTCGCTCCTTACTTTCCGTTAAAAAAAACTTTTTTTTTATTTAATAATTATACAAAGCATATTCTTTCTACTGTTACACATGAATAGCGTTTAGCAGGATTCTCTCTCTTTTTTTTCTTCATAGTGCATAGTGCCTTTGTTTTAATAATATGTGATGTATTATGTATTGTAATGGGATGTATTTTGTGACGTAAATCAGTGTTGTATCAGTATGGATATTCCACGTTTTCTAGGGGCTAACGTTTAAGCCCTAGGTATCATTGATAAGTCCCTGGAGTTAACGTCTTGTTTGTGTTTTTTTTTTATTATTATTCAATAAAGTCAAGTCAAAGTGATTAGAGGACAACCAGCCCCCCTTTCACATCCTTTTCGCCCCTTGGACACTCCGTAGCCCTCCATGGCATAGGATCAAAATTTCCAGATAGCCCGTTTGATCAAAATGGTCGCCAATTCCGATAAATATGCCCCCGGGGATGATATGACTCGTACGGTCCAGGAGCAAGGGCCCTAGATTGTGAAAATTGCCTTTTGTCTACAGGCAGCTTTTATTGTGCAAATTGGCTTGCATGTTTGATATTGGCTATCCGGTTCGATCAAAGCTTTCAGGATCGTTCCCGGCACCAAGAGGGTTACATATTTTTGCTGGGAGGGCAGAGTGGGCAAGGAGCCCATAAATGGGCTAGCAACTTTTTTTTCTGATCTCTTTGAATTTGACAGCCGTAAATCATCGGGCCAAGGAGACCTTAATGTAAAAAAAATTGGTTTGAGAGCACTGGCCCCCTAAAAAATGGGTACAAAAAGGGCCAAAGAACTTTATTCTTCTGATCAGCTTGTAAATTCCGTCCTTAAGTCCCTTGGTCAAGGAAATTCCAATGCAAAAAAAGGAAGTAAAAGAATATAGTTTCCAAGTAAATGGACATTGAAAAGGGCCTATTTGAGGACCGAAAAGGGCCGAAAATTTGCTTTCCGATCAATTTGAAACTTATATTCTTAAGTCCTTGTGCCAAGAGAACCCTAATGCAAAAAAAAAAAATGGAAAAAACATGGGCCAAGAAAAATTACGCTGTGAGCACTCTCCCCCCCCCCCCTAAAAAAAATGGCCCCAGCTCTTTTTTATTAATTCAAAAGAATTCATAAAACATATGGCCAAGTTGAATCAATTGCAAAAAGGGGGGTTCCCGCGAAAATGTGCCCCGGCATTGGGTAAATAATCTTCTATTTTTTAAAACGGCTTTAAACTTCGTCCGTAAATTGCTGGGTGACTGGGAATCTAATCCGCAATAAACTTTAGGCTGGAGCATGGAACGCCCAGAAATGGGTCCCGAAAATTGACTGATATACGACTTTTTTTTTATGAAACTTATGTCTGTAAGGTCTTTGAGGCGAGGGGAACCCAATGCACAAAAAATTTGGCCTCTCAAAATTGTGCCACCAACCTTTTTTTCTCCAACCGCAAATCTTTGGGCCAAGGGGACGTTGCAAAAAATAGGCTAGGGGTACTTTTTTTTCTTTTTTTTTATTGGCTTGAGACTTATCCATAAAGCATATAACCAGGGGAACCCAATGCATAAACACTTAAACCACAGTTTAACCTAAACTGTACCTACAAAGGGCCAAAATTTTGTTTTGTCAACTGACATGAAAACTAAATCCGTAAACCCCTGAGCCAAGAGGAGCCTTGTAGGAAAATAATTTTTTAGTTCGGGGACACGGGTTCCAAAAATTGGATGCGAAAATAGGCCAGCTTGACATTTTCAGGGATCGTTGCCCGAGCTAAAACGACTTCATATTTTTCTGGGACAGGAAATGCCATAATATTTGGCCATAAAGGCCAAAAATCTGAAACTTGTTATGGTTGGTTCGATTCTTGACGTCTAAAAAGGGGCCCATAATTTATCTTATTCGAAATTGGAAGGTTTTATAGGTTTTATCGAATTGAAGTTGGAAGGTTTTATAGACTGGGCACGGTAGACCTCATTGACGACAATAATTTTGAAAAAAAAGGTTGATTGTGTCGAGTCGGAGGGAAAAAAAATATTTTATTTTGGTGTACCAGCTTGAAATTTAATGGGGATATAGGGCACAGGAAACTCAATGAAGACAAAAATTGCAGAAAAATTTTTTGGACCATTGGTTAGTGACGTCCGGATTTTATTTGTTCTTTTTTTTTAATTTTTCATTTTAATTTCTGTTGTTCACCCATAAAGTATTTTTTTTTAATTAAATTAGTTTTTTTAACGGGCAAATTCTAGAAATATTCGCAAAAGTATTTTTTATTTTTTTGACTTAAACATGCATTTACTTAAAAATATTAACAGCCACAATAAAACAGAGCTTGGACAAATTTTTAAAATAAGTGGTTGGATTAAGATAAGTCATATTTGAGTTTGGCTTTAAAATGGGGTCAGGATGGCCTCAGACCCATAGAAGATCAAAAGTTATGCAGATTTTCAATCCCTATGATTGAAAATTTCCCTCCCTATCCATTCCAAATTTCAAAGTAAAAATATTATTAAAAAGCTATTGCTGATTGAAAATTTGACTTGATATTCTAATTTTGCCTAAATGTTAAATTGTAATCCAACATTTTATTTTAAGTTGAAAAGACAAAAAATACTTTTGCGAATACAACAGAAATTAAAATGAGTAATCAAGTCAAACTTAAAACGAATATGCATTACCACAAATAAAATCGGGGCTACCATCCCTCCTTGTTAGACCGTCTATAGGCTAGAGCTGTGTTGTATTTCTTATATAAATTTTTGGTTTTGTTTACTTTGGAAAAATTTGGCTTTAGAATCGGTTTAAATATTGTCGATCAAAGATTTTTTTTTCTTTTTTTGTTAACAGGTATTATCACGCTTGTTCCCTTTTCAACGCGGTCTCTGCCATGCATATTGGGCCCCAAATATATGGGCAATTTATAATGTCTTGGATAAGGCATTATTTACTATGGGTAAGCTTTCTCCCTTATTAACTTTTAATTGCCCTTTGCTTAACGCTTATTAGAAGGCTAGGCATTTTTCATTAAGTTCTAGGTAGAGCAGGTCGAAACCTACTATGCTTTGCTGAAGATTTTTTTTTTTACACTAAACTAAAACTTCTAGGCTAATAAGCCTATTCAAATACAAAGGGCTGGTGATTCGCGAAAGATCTTTCTTTTCTTTGGATTAAGAAAAAACCTTTTTTATTTTAGCAGAGCACAACTTTTTTTGTAGGCTCATAGCAATCATAAAATTTAATTAATGTAACAACAGTCTCTATCCTACCCCTCTATTTCTCTCCCCTCTCTCTCTCCCTTTCCCTTTTTGTCTCTCTCTCACTCTATTTCTTTCTGTCTCTCTCTCTCTCTCACTCTCTCTCTCTCTCTCTCTCTCTCTCTCTCTCTCTCTCTCTCTCTCTCTCTCTCTCTCTCTCTCTCTCTCTCTCTCCTCTCTCTCTCTCTCTCTCTCTCTCTCTCTCTCTCTCTCTCTCTCTCTCTCTCTCTCTCTCTCTCTCTCTCTCTCCCTCTCTTTCTTTGGCATGTTATCTCTCATTATCTATAACTCTATTTCGCGATTATATGTCCAGGATAAATGTTTAGAACCAGGCCTTGTTGAGACCTTATGGCATAAATATACGAGCAAAAAAAAGAAAGTGTCGTGTAGAAAAAAAAGTGATTTATTTAATAAACAAAAGATTTAAAGTAATATAACAACAGTGTTTCCATTGACCCTCTATCTATCTCCCCTCAGTCTCTGTCCGTCTTCCCAAACCTGCCTTCCTCTCTCTCTCTCTCTCTCTCTCTCTCTCTCTCTCTCTCTCTCTCTCTCTCTCTCTCTCTCTCTCTCTGCTTCTGCTTTCTCACTATCTCTCATCCTCTCTCTCTTTCGATCTTTAGCTTATTGTCTCTCATTATTTATAGCTCTTCTTCGAGGTTGAAACGTCTTGGATAAATATCCAGGATTGCGTTCCGTTGAATCCTCCTAAACATAAATGAAAAGAAAAAAAAACAAGAAAGTACTGAATAGAAAAATAGTAATACTGTTATTTATCTGTGTATCTCCGGTTGCTACAACTAATATAATATCATATTTATTAGTCCTTGTTTTAGACCAGGTAATGTACTTTTGTGGGGTACTTTTATGTAGCAATGATTTTGTATTGTAAATAATTCATTAAAAAAAAAAATTCCGAAAAATAAGTTTTTCAAAAAAAAGTAAAGGCCATTTTAAACTTAAGCTCAGCAGATACAAATACATTTTAAAATTAAAACTCAAAACGACCAGAAATTACTATTAAAGAATAAATGAAACCCAAAACGAACAGAAATTAAATAAACAATCATAGCAAAAAACATACAACAAGTAATAATATTAATGAATAAATAGACCTTAAAGCGAGTAATGCTTAGATTGAATTTGAAAACCAAGCTTAAAACGAAAAAAAATATTTTCCTATTGAAGTATAAATGAAACTTAAAAGGAACAGAAATTAAATAAACAATCAATGCAAACAAACATACAATAGATATTAATGTGAATTAATAAATAAATCTTAAAACGAGTGAAACTTAAATTGGATATGCAAATCAAGCATGAAACGAACAAAAATCACAACAAACAAGAGATTGGGTATGACCTCCTCTCACTGTAAAAGTCGAAAACCTACTGCGCCATTGGCGCGTTACTGAAAACTACATGCGTCTTGAACAGTCTTGGAAAGCATAAACAACATCAAACTGAATATTTGATGTATAATGATATTAAATGTTGAAAGATCCATCAGTTCAAGAATTTATTTCACTGTAATTTTATTTTTATTTTCAATGCTTAAAGAACTGTAAAAGAAAATATTTGTAATGTAATTCGTTTTCAGTTAAGCGCCAATGACGCAGTAGGCTTTTGGTTTTTATTTATAGTTAAGAAAGGAGGCAGTATAAAAAACACTTGTTTGTAGTGAAACTATATTCGTCTTGAACAACTTTAAAAAGAGCTAATAAATTAAACTGAATATTCGATGTATAATGATATTAACTGCTGAAAGCTCATCAGTTCAAAATTTTACTATAATTTTAATGTTTATTTTCAATATTAAGTACAAAAGAAAATATTTGTCATAAAATTGGTTTTCAGTAAAGCGCCAATGACGCAGTAGGTTTTAGACTTTTACAGTGAGAGAAGGAGGTCATACTCAGTCTCTTGTTTGTAGTGATTTTTGTTCGTTTCATGCTTGATTTGCATATCCAATTTAAGTTTCACTCGTTTTAAGATTTACATTTTAATTTAATATCTATTGTATGTTTGTTTGCATTGATTGTTTATTTAATTTCTGTTCCTTTTAAGTATCATTTATACTTCAATAGGAAAATCTTTTTTTTAATTTTAAGCTTCATTTGAACATTTAATCTCATAATTGATTACTCTAATATTGATTTATTCTTTTATGTAGTTTATAGTTGAGTGTTTTTTGCTTTCATTTTTTATTGAATTATTGGTCGTTTTTGGTTTCAATTTTTCTTTAGTATTAAGATCTGGTAGTGTTTATTTTGTACTTTTGCAGGTAATTGCTTATGATTATGAAAAGTTTTAAAATTCCTTTACTTTTTTTTGAAAAACATTTTTTTAGGAAATTTTTTTTTTTAATGATTTTTTTTTTTTTTGAAAAAGGTATTTGTATTCTATGATTGTTAGTTTTCAGTAAAGCGCCAATGACGCAGTAGATTTTAGACTTTTACATTGAGAGAAGGAGGTGATACCCAAACTCTTGTTTGCGGTGATTTTTGTTTGTTTCAAGCTTGATTTGCATATTCAATTTAAGTTTCACTCGTTTTAAGATTTATTTATTAATTTACGTTAATATATATTGTATGTTTGTTTGCATTGATTGTTTATTTAATTTCTGTTCGTTTGAAGTTTCGTCTATACTTCAATAGGAAAATATTTTTTTTTGTTTTAAGCTTGATTTTCATATTCAATCAAAGCATTACTCGCTTTAAGATCTATTTATTCATTTATATTATTACTTATTGTAATTTACTTGTTGTATGTTTTTTGCTATGATTGTTTATTTAATTTCTGTTCGTTTTGGGTTTCATTTATTCTTTAATAGTAATTTCTGGTCGTGTTTAGTTTGAATTTTAACATGTATTTGTATATGCTGAGCTTAATTTTAAAATGGCCTTTACTTTTCTTTGTAAAACTTATTTTTAGGAAAGCTATTTTTAAATCAACTTTTGTTCGTTTTTGATTGCAAAAAGTTTAAAGTTTTTAAAAATTCGTTATTTCAAAATCAAACTTAAAAAAAAATCAAATGTTCATCAAAGTATCAAAAATGGTATCAAAGTAACAATCTCATTGTGAAAAAACGGGTTTGTGTCAACCTCGGTGATTTTACTATCTGATGTTTGAACTATTTTTAACAAAATGACTATCTCAAAATTTTTATCGGATGGGTTTGGGGAAAAAGGGTGTGGGGGGGCTAATTAACCTTCGGTCTCTTTTGACCCTTTAAAAGTGAACTAGAACTTTCTATTTTCAATCAAATGAGCCCTGTTTGAAGTTTATACGAACATCCCTTCTATAAGAACCATATATATCCCCAGAGTAAAACTTACAACGCCTGTCCCTGGGCCCTGGGGGGTTGTGTCGACCCCAAAGTTTTAATATCTGATGTTTGAACTATTTTTAACAAAATTGTCACCTCAAATTTTTATCGGATGGGTTTATCCATCCGATAAACCCAAAGGCGTGGAGGGCGGGAGGGACCAGTTGCCCTCCGATCTTTTTTCATTCTGAGGAAATGAACTACAACTTTTAATTTCCATTCAAATGAACCCTCTCTGAAGTTTATACGAGCATCCCTTTCATGAGAACCACATACGGCCCCAGGACATAGCTTACAATGCCTGTCTCCCGGGTCCTGGAGCGCTGTGTCGACACTGGAGTTTTTGTTATTTGACCTTTGAACTATTTTGAAAAAAATGGAGGGGGGAGGGGAGCTGGCTACCCTCCAATATCTTTTGACGCTTAAAAAGTGAACTAGAACTTTCAATTTCCAATCAAATGAGCCCTCTCTGAAGTTTATACGAGCATTCCTTCCATAAGAACTATATATGTCCCCAGGGCAAAACTTATAACCCTTGCCCCTGAAGACTGTGGGAGGAGTGGCTTGCTCAAACATATAATTCCCAGAACTTTCAACTACGTTGAACAAAATAGCTATATCAAAATTTTTATTGGAGGTGTTTGGGGAAATGGTGGGCGTGTAAGGTGTGTTAGTTGCCTTCCAATCACTTTCGAACATTAAAAAGGGAACTAGCTATTTAAATTTCTAATCGAATGAGCTCTTTCTGAAGTTTCTACAACAACGCTTTTATATAAAAACCTTATATGCCCCCAGGGCATAACTTACAACCCTTGCCCTGAGAGCTGTGGAGGGGTTGTTATCCTCAAAGACCTAATTTCCTGAATTTTCAACTACGTTGAACAAAATGGCTATCTCAAAATTTTTATTGGATGTGTTTGGGAAACTGGTGGGCGTGAAAGGGGTGTTAGTTGTCTTCCAATAGTATATACCAAGGTTCCATTTCTACGAGGCCCCCGTACCAAACAGGTTTTTCTGCTAGGTAAACAGGTCATTACACTCGGTCATTACACTCTTTGTCAAGAGGATTTACGCAATTTCAAAGTACAACTTGATTGGTGATTAGGATTTGAATAAAAGGAATAGTTTTCTTTACAATTCATATTAGTAAGAGAATTGAATTCAAAGAGAATAGTTTTTATTTGCAAGGATATTAGTGGAGAAAAAAAATGAGTGGTGCATTTACACTATTGGAGATTAATGATCGAACCGACAGCAGCAGCAGCAATGATATACGAGTACCTAATGTGGCTGTGGAAATAACTGCTGGTTTTAGACTATGTCTTGAATGGGACACTATATATGCGAGATATATGATATCATTAAGCAAATTTAAGCAGGAGGAGCAGCTGTGTTTTGCTGGAAAAGTAAATATTCTCCATATAAATAAACGTCGGTCAGCGTTAGATGTCCTATCGAAATATATTGATGAGAACAAAATGCATCAGTGAATATTATTATTATTATTGTAATTATGTTCAATAAAACTGTTTCTAAATAAGTGGTATTTTTTTTTCTTTTTCTATAGTAGACTAGTATATATTTTTTAGAGTACAAAAATAAGATTCTGATTTGTCTGAGGTTGGTTGTGATAGAGTTAGGACTCTAAAAAATGGATAGATTCGAGAAAGATCGAATCATGAGGAATCTAGTTCTTATGTAAAAGCGTTTGATTCTATACGATGATTTTCTAGAGTTGTCAATTCAAAGGAAGATATTTTCTCGGGGAATGCTTGTCAATATAATGAAAACTTATTCTCCATCATTAGACTATTGTATGAAGCTTCTACATCGTTGTCCAAATGCATTTACACAATTTATTAATATATTGATCACGACACAGCAAAATGATATTGTGAATATGTTTTTAAACATTAGTTTTTAGAAATTTTGGACTTTTTTTCATAAGAAAGATGGTGCTCAAGGATGATTTACTCCTCTCTATCTCTCTCAGACAATTTTTTTTTTTTTGCTAGCTCAGTTTCAATTTAGCAGTGAGAGCGTTAACACATGACAAAATGTTCCATACATGTCCGTTATGTATGTACACACAGGGCAGCTGGTCATCATGTGAGAATTGCACAATGATTGAGGAGTATGATGAAAAGTGTAGATTCTGCAACCCGTGTAAATTGCATAGAGGATATGATTTACAAATTAAAGGTTGTAATTCCTTTATTTAAGAGGTGTGTGACTCTCATCCTAGAGTAAACCTATGATCAAATTGTCATTATGATAAATGTAAGAATTGTGAGATTACATATACCGGTATGATTGGAAAGAATCATAACCGTGATGTTATTTTATTGCTACGAGATTGGTATCGTCGTGGTTTTAGATTGTTCTGGGAGGAGGAACCAGGTCAACGATTCAACTGTTGGAACAACAAGAGAATATTGTTTCTACGTCATTGTTGTGAAGACACTGGGTGTTATGATTATAAGCCCACTGATTTTTATTTGGCTGTGACGGAATGTGATTCGACACTTGAGGACACTGTTTGTGAAATTGCTGCAAATAGGCAAATTGAAACATGTGAATTCTATAGAATGAATGCGAATAGTATCATTGACTATACAAAGATATATGACAAGATTGAAGTCACAATCTACTGTAGAAAATGTGACCCCCACATTGCACTACATCATGATCATTGCACTTTGAATTAAAATAATCTACCCGAACGAGTTTTTGTCGACAAAGACATATTAGTTGATGAAATATAAAGAGTAGAAAATTCGTTTTATAATGTATATAATTTTTTTTTTTTTTATTAATAAACAATTTAAAAAAAAAATTTTTAAACTTTTATTATTATGGCACTAAAATAAAAATTAAAAAAAATTTTAATTATAATATCAAATATAAATTCGTTCAATTTAGGTAATTCAAAGTAGGTGTTGAGAAACTGCTTGTAGGTGTAGCCACGACATCTGAACATGAAAAAGAATAGTGCATGAAAGCCACATGTCTTAGTCGTTAAATCCTGTACTCTTCGTTGATTTTGAATAATGGTTTTCCCACTCCTTTCAATACAGTTGCTGATGTATGGAGCGTAGAATTTATACGATAGGCCAAGAGGATCAAAAAATTCAATTTTCTTCGCTGTTTGAAAGATGCATAGCCAATGGCCAGTCTTCAAAGTCGACGGACTGCTATTAACAATGAGTAGGGTATTGTTAACACTTGGAATTTTTTCAATGAAGTCCGAGGGTATGCAATAGGACTTGTACTGGGACATGTATGGATCCATACTAAATACAATGATTATTTGGTTTGTGTTCATGGTGCTAGGTCTAGTAGAACACTGCCGTCGGGTGTGATTTCCCAATAGGTTTCAAATTGACTTAGTGATATTAGCGTGATACTCTCAGTCAGAGCATTGGCAAATGTACACTCTAAACGTACATTCCATGTTCGTACTATGGTCACATCTTGCATGCCTGACAAGTCCAAAACAATAGCCCCATGATTTTTTGAGAACATTGAATCGGTTATTCCATTTTCAAATAGTTGAGAGTCATGATCTAGGGATTGCATGGTCAACCCCTACAGAGTTCTATAGGATTTTTTGTCAAATGATAGAGTGTACAGTGGAATACCATTCACTTTGCACACAAGGCTAGATAGCCCGAAAAAATTAAAATCGTGGGGGGATTCAGTCCTGGATCCAACGGCACTGCCACTCTTCACAAAGGCCAAAGCCAATTTTGATGGGATTTCTCTATTGATAAACGATGAATCGCTATAGCTACGAGAACCGGTGGCAATGTGACGTTGATTGGTGATTGTATGGGGGACAAGAAGTTTAATGTTGTTACCATTGGTTCTTAGCTTTTCCACTGCCAATGCAACAGAGCTCATAACTTGTTGTTTTCGGACGTGGAGAATTGCCGATGTGATAATAACATTTGCATTGGGTGCTGCAAGAAGTGTTTTTCTCAAAATGAAATTCGATGGGGCCATCTGCAACTTTATGTCAATCTTGACATTGGGGGGTAGCCATTGGAATATATTGAATATCTCATGATTTAATTTTCCAACTAGATGATACTCCTGGGTCACTGCAGTAGTCAACTCACCGGCAGTATCAACACCTGTTCGATATTCATAGCCCAATGATTGTCCTCTCATCTCCTTGTACGCCTTTGGCGTTATCATCATAAATTGTATGTAGCTTGCATAGTTGGATAAATTATTGCTAGTGCTCACCAATGTTCCATTAATAAATACATTAATTTGCTTGAATAGGTTGTGTAGAATACAGTTTTCATAGGAGAGACCATCGCCGGCATTTGGAGTTGTATTATCTGACTTTTTCTTCACCACAACATTTAAATCAATAAATGTTGATGACAAATCAATGAAATAGTCTTCATTGGAAAATATTTGAAAGTGTATATTCTCCGAGAGGGGTTGTTGGGGGTGAAATTGTTCATAGTAGCCATACTTGACACTGACATCAACATTTTCAGCATTGAATAGATTCAATGAGGAACTGATTGACGGATATGATTCCTTGTGGGGGAGATAAGTCATCTTAAGAGAAGAAATCCTTCTTTGATCTAACAATCTTTTTCTGTGTATTCTTCTTCTGCTGCTGCTGCTGCGTATTGGCGTTCGTTGTTTTATTTCTCAAAGTCCTTGTTGATGTTCTTTGCTTCCTGCCTGGGTTGATACTGATGAGTGAATGACGCGAACGCATCCTTTTCAATCCCACCCCATTTTGTCGAGATTTTAATTGCTCAACAACGGCTCTTGCTGAATATCTAATATTTTCCTTAACACTCTCCTTGAAATTCTTGCCCGACCACCATTCCTGTATTGTGGAGGCAGCAAAATTTGATGCAGCAGGCACAAGATATTTTCTGGCAAGGGGTAGTGCAGAACGAAATAGCCTAGCAAACCAGCTACCAAGACCAGAGCCAGACAGTGTAGTACGCCCCTTGTAGTAGTCCAATCCATTGCCTATTTGACGTGGACTCAAAGCACCAACATAACAGTCAATATCGGGACAGACAAATTGAGTTCTTCTATTGTTCATTGTTTAGGTTATTGTACCGTCGTTGTCGTTGACAATGGGTCGAAAATGAGATGTAATAACTGCTAAGCCTTTTGAAATTTCTATTGGATCACCAAATTCAGTTTTTAGTGTTAACTGACAGAGTTCCATATATGAAGTGTTTACGGGAATATACTGATGATGCTTTATATTGTAGTGGTGAACGTGTTCTTGATTGGTTTTTCGTTCAAGAACTCGTAGGAGGGGAACATTTGAATTACCAACCCGAGATGTTTCCACAAATGAAGCGTAGAGAAATATACAAGTGTCCGTGGAGAAGCTGGGTGCATAGTCTGCATAGATAACATGGTCAATACCACTGAAATTTTCTGTCTTAATAATACGGTTTTTAAAACCAAGAACCTCACGTAAATTCTCATTGAGGAAAATTCTTTCATTCTGAAATGGATTGGTAATATAAATTATCCTTTGTTCCGTCGAGTAATTGAAAGTGAAACTGCCTTTTTTTCGACTTGCCATTTTTTGTTGATAACTCGACACAGTTCATGCATGTTATTGTATTCCCTGTAGGGGATGTTAGCACTAGGGTACTGATTAGAGTCAAAAGTTGCCATTGCACCTTCATCGCCGAATTCAAACGGTTGTATTTTTATTTCATATTTACGGTCATTTCTTATGATATCATAGGTATTTTTGAGAATACCATAGACAAGGGCCACTTCATATGAGCCGTCCAATTTGACGGCGGGTGAGAGTTTTGTCCAAAAATCACTTGTCACATTCAAGTAATTGTAGAGAGGATTGGAAACGTTGGACATGAATGTTACATAGAAATCATTGGGCATTGTCAATATCTTCAACACCAATCCAAGAATCAAAATCAGAGTTGTATCATAGCCAGCGAACAAGTAACTGTTTCTTACCCCTGCGAGTACGTGTATTTAATATCTTTTCAATTTGAAATATTTCACTAGCATTTTTAACTTTTTGCAATTCATAGTCATAAAATCCGCAGAGAATCTCTTCATCTTTGGTATCACGCAGGCGATAAGTTATGGGTTTAGTGTCGAGGATTTTTGCCTCTTTAAAAAGTTCAGTGGACCACAAGTAAGTCCCCTTTTCAAAAACATTAGTTTTTCTATTAATTCGAACCGTATCACAAACATTGAATTCATTTTTCTTCTTCTTCTTGGCTTTTGATTCTTTGGAATATTGTTTAAGAAAGGTGTCAATTGTATTATGATCCGAATGATGAACTTCCGTTGGTGTAGAGTTGGACAATGATTGATGAGGTCGTTGATTATAAATCAACATGATTTTATCTAGATCATGAATAAAATCCGGCGTATTTTTCAATGTAAAATATCTTGAAATTAAAAGTCAAATAGTTCTTATCAATCATTCGGCCAATGCAGCCTTTATAGGACTTTGCGTATGATAGAGAAGTGTACTATACTTCACTAGTACTTTTGCAACATGAGGATTAACAAATTCACTACCGCGATCCTTTTGAATTTTTTTTATATGAATCCTGTTAGAGAATACTTTCAATGACCTGAGCAACTTCAACACCTCTCTTTGATCGCAATGGAATTGCATATGCATAGAGACTAAAGACACTGATTGCAAGTAGAATGTATTTGTACGGTATATTGTGACGTCTTTGAAGCTCGTCTAGCGTCAAGAGATCTGCTTGCATTATATCCAATGGGTAAAAGGCTTCAGTTTGTCGATATTGATTGGCACGAAGTCTTTGATTCCGATGCAGAGTGTAACTTGGTTCATTTTGTAGATAGTCTTGTAAAATTTTAGTGTGAACACCCGTGACTTTGGAAAAAGTTATGGGGGAACTTACACTCCCCGCCTCGCCAATATTTTCATAAACACCTTTCAGAACTTCAGCCATTTTGAACGTAAACACTTTGTGTAACGTCCGCTACCCTTTTGTATACTGGCTGCTGCTGGTGGTGGTGGTGATGGGTACGTTGACGTGATACGTCTTCGCTTTTGTCTAGCTATCAGTGGTGTGCTAGTATTTTCCAAAATTGATTTAAAATCTTCTTCTTCAAGTTCATCTTTTAATGTTGATGATGATGATGATGATGATGATGATGCACGTTCATTTAGATTTTTTAGAATTTGTCTATTGCCAATAAGACTTTTGGGGAAGTTTAATGTATTTAGAAAGTTGTATAGACGAGTGTCAAATGATAATAGTCCTCTACGATTTGTAACCATGTCATACATTAAATCAAGTAGACTAGAGCTCTTGCCCTGAATTATAATCCTTTCCCCATTGCTCTCAACTTGAATTTGATCACTTTCCAAGAGATAGATCAGGAGTCGTGTTAGTTTTTCAAGCTATTATTTGGGCCATATAATTACAAATTTAAATAAACATTAATTAAATTAAACCTTATTTAATTTTGTTACAGCAGCACCAGCAGCAGGAGACTCTTGAGAAGGTGATTCTTTTTTTGGGATTAACAGCAGCAGCAGTGGGTTGTGATTGATAGTGTTTGTCCATTCGACGAAGTGCATCTTGAAGTAAAATCACTTTTTTATCATCCTCAATAGTTTCATTGTCGAGGAATTTACTCAGATTGTCCTCAAAGTGTTCGACGGGTGAGAGAGCGAGTTCTATTAGAGTCAATTTATAGGGTTTTGCCGTTCTCACTAGAAAAAACTGTTTACAAGTCCTGCAATTATTGGCAGTAAAAGTGTGAAAAAGCTACCGCCTGCCTGAAGAAGTTGTTTCCTTTTAAAATTCTTTCCTTTCTTTTTAGAGGCCAATGTACGTACAATGGAACGATGTTGCTTTGCCTGTTGCTTAACTACTTCTGGCAGTTGAACATTACCCTCGGTCAAATTTAAACAAAGTTCAGATATTAGATTAATGAAATCATTGTCAAGACCGTGTTTGAGTATTGCTTTTCTAAGCGGAGGTTTTGAAGTGTTTAGAACTGAAAACAAATGTCTATTTTAATGTAGTTTCTTCAGTGTTATGATAGCGACTAATAGTTTTTTTTAGTGTTCACTGGGAGATATACTGTAATTTCAGTGTCGAAAATATCTGTGACTACGCGTAGATCCTCGGGTATATTTTGATTAAGATTCAGCAGGATATAACAATGGGGTTTATTAGTTGCCTGATTGTATGCCGAGAGCAGAAATTTAGGGGCACCTGGATAGATTTGTTTATTGAGGGTTATTAGCGAGCTAGAATCACGAACAACTCTGTAGATGATATAGTAGGTATAGTTCAAAGCAAGTGTTCGCATACATTTGCTCTGATGAAAGAGATTGTGTAGAACCAGAATAACAGAAATCTGTTCATGATGAGAGCGAACAGTGAACAATTGCAGAATTTGCTGAGACCATTGTTCAATAGATTCAGCCAGATCGTCAATGATCAGCCAAGAGTTTGGTTCAATAGTGTTGAAAACATCAAGTCCCTGTATGAACTGTATCTGCACTAATCCCATGGTGATGACGACAGCATTAGATTTTGTTATAGTGTATGACTCCTGCGAAATGCTAGTTCAATAGCATATTTTTTTGGCTATATTGCAAACATTTCATCAAAATTTTTAATTATTTTAGTTCAGAGCGTTGTTTTGAACAACCTTGAGGGCCCACACAGAAGCAATATGAATGGTGTTTTAAATTGATACATGTTCCTTTCAACAGTTCACCTGGACAACTAACTGTAGACTCTAATTGTCTAATAACTAAATAATTTTTCCCTACTACTACTACTACTACTACTACTCTGTTCTTCAAGAAAAAGAAGAAGAAGACAAAGACAAAGACGAATAAAGAATCATATTTTTTTATTTTATTATATGCCAATAAAAAAAAATTAAAAATAAATTGAAAAAAAAAAAATACACTTTTTAAAATTTATTTATAATAAAAAATACAACAACATTTACATAGGTATAAAAATAGAGAAAAAAAACACTTTTTTTTTGTTTATTAATAGATAGAAAAAAAAACATTAAATTAGAGAGAGCCCACTTGAAAAAATAAACTTTTTTTTTTAAATTTATTTATAATAAAAAAAATACATCACCAACATTTACATAGGTACAGAGAGAGACAGAGAGAAAAACACATTTTTTTTTTTGTTTATAGAGAAAAAAAAAACATTAAATTAGAGAGGGCACTTTAAAAAAAAAAAAATCTGCTCTAAGTCCAAAAAAAAAAAAAAGATAACTTTGGTGACGGTGCGCCCCCCGCGCTGGCGGCGGCCGCCCCCCCCCCGGGCCGCGAGGCCCCCCCCCCAAAGGCCGCGAGGCCCCCCCCCCCCAAAGGTTTTTTTAGGAAATTAGTTACAGGACTTTATTTAAACCGAGACTTTCCCTGTGGGCAGTACATTCGATCCGGTCTGAAGTTAAATAGTGTCCAAGGGGGAGGGTGGTCACACCATCTTGACAAACATAGATCTTGTCGGAAATGGTACTCATGGCTATTTTCTCTACATTTACAGTATAGTTCCTGTAGTTTAATGAACGAATTGCCAACAATTTGGCTCGTGGAATTGTATTTTCAACAATACAATTCCTATAACTGTTCATGTCAAAATTCTTGTCCACTAAGCGCGTGGTTACTCCTTTGAAACGTTTTTTGATTTCCTCGTCGTATGTCTGTATAAAGTACACCTTCGGACCGACAAACATACAACGGGAAATCAAGTCGCTACCCGTTTCAGATTTAAAAAATAAAAGCTGATTTGGCGCCCCGACGTTTTACTAGCTCAGGGTAAAGATCACCACTCCAATTGGTGTAGTCCCTCCGTGAACTGATAATTTCACCGTGCGCCAAATCATCAATTAGATTTGGTGTTTTTACTTTGAGCAGTAGAGAATCCGTGTCACCGTAGCAGACCTCTACTTGCCCCTTTTCCGGCCACTCTACCCTAGCCAAATTGTAGTAGAATTCCAACATGAGCTTTTTTGAGATCTCCAAGATAGCACTGCCTGCAGCAATATTTTTATTCAGGACAATGTGTCTTTTTTTCCTAGTCAAAAGTACCATGTCCGGACCAATGATTGTAAAGGAAGTGTAATTGGGATCGGCACTAATTCGAGCCCATTGTTCTGGATCGGTCGCGACGTCAAAACGATTCATATCACGAACAATCTCACACATGTTGCCGAAAGCCAAATTTAAAATGAGTTTATAAATTTCTTTTTCGGCTTTTGTCTGTGCTGCAGAACGTTTGCTGACAAAAGTGTCAACACACGTTTTCAGATTGGATTTTTGACTAAACTCGAGTGCTCGGTGACCCTTTGTGACGTTGAAACAATTGTTGCACATCCATTTTAACGATACATATTTTACAACTATGTTTTTTTTCGGCAGAAGGTCAGCAATAAGTTTTTGTTTTGAATGTGCCCAATTCAATCCGTCCACTTTAACTTAACGCCTATTGCGATGAATCAAAGAGTCCTTAGTCAAAGGTATATTGATACACGGGACAACAAAATCCTATACTGAATCGTGAAGCTCGACTGGTATCTCTCCATCAATTTAAAAAAACCATCCAACCGGTTCTGTCTCCTCAACACTGTCGTCGCCAATGTTGTGAAACTGGGGAGCTTGAGGGTCACTGAGCCATTTATAGTCGCCGCAAGGTAGTGCATAATGGGACATGGCCGAGGGGTAGAGAGAATTCATATCGAGGAAAACTGCATTTGATTTTGTCCCCGTCTTCTCTCCCGTTGGATCGGTTTCCAAGATACGGTCTCCGTGAAAAACAAAACCCCCCCTCATTGACCTTTCGATGAACAGATGCTGATCAATGTCAGTGATTAGCCCAATTTTGTCCCCACTAATTTTCAGGATGAGGTCCATCACTAGATGAGGCGAAGAATAATAATAACCCAAATCAAGATTAAACTCCTCATAGATTTTATCCGTATTTTTACACATAATGTCTAACAAAGTTAACACGTCACTCGACAAATACAGCTTGCGGTAGTCAAATCCATTTTTGCACCCCCCCTCTGCCCAAACTTTTTTAGCAAAACTGTATTCCTAGGGGGTGCAACTACGATCGTGAAGACTGTCGTAAAACGATTCAATGCAGAGAATAGCCTCCTCGGCGACTCTCGACATGGAACAATAATGGTCATAATGATATATTCCTTTGACCGTTAACAACTCATATACATAATTTGGACATTGTTGCTTGAGAAGGGTGAAAGCATTCTAGCCGTCATCTTTTTTCTGCACTTGAATTAATTTGCTCAATGATTTGGGGAAAAAACTGTAGGAATCTAAAAAGCGAATTTTATTCGTGTACTCAACACCGGCTTCAACAAATTTCCACATAAATTCCAAGACAAGCACCTGTTCCGCGGATTTAGGTATGATTTTGTACGTAAAGCTGTCTGTCACCCAAGCATCATCATCATCATCATCCGCTGTTCCATTTCTTTGAAGATGTGCAAATGCAGGCAGCACAAACTTCTGATCGTAGTTTGAGTTATGTATAAAAACCGGTAGAACAAGTTGTTGTTTAATTTTTAAATTACACAAATTATGAGCCCACCCCCGAAAGTTACTTTGTCCCGTTGAATTGGGGTCAATAAGGTGATTGTGGTCCTGCACCGCGTTTTTTGGGGCAAAGATACTCTTAAACACCTAGAAAATTGTTCCCTTTTCCAACGCCAGTTGCTTTTTATCTGACAATGTCATTGGATAATTGGTATGACGTAATCGTGAAATTGCCCTGTTTGCCCTTTTTATTAAAGAAACCAATAACTTTTCCATACTACCATCCTTATCCAGAGTTAAAAAAAACTCTTCCACGCGCATGTTATTGTTGGCGTCTTGACGGGCGTGCGCATAGGAACACGCAATTAGTTTGTGTTCCTTGACGATATTTGGCCTTGATGGGTCTGATATCTCAACCAGTCTTGTTTCACAGTCCAAAGACGCTTTATCAGATTGCAGAAGGGAATTTTGAAAATTTTTAAATTGTAAAATGTCTTTGCCTTCTACCGGCATTTCTATTCTTTGATTTCCATGAAGTTTGCAATGCTCCATGTGATCTGATAACGTTCGCTCGGATCTAAATGAGGAGAGGAACATGGGGCAATAGAAGCATTCACCTTTCTGAACGACTTGACAGAGGAGTCGACTTATCGCAGTAACGGGGAAAAAATGACCAAAAGAATTTACATCTTTGGGGGGTTGGTAAATAAACCATACCAAATTTTTAAAATGTTCCATCATCGGTGTCCTCACTGAATACAAAACCCCTTTTTTATTCGGTTTTTTTCCCCCAGCTACAAATTCCATGTCATCTTGGAGAACAACCACCCCCACCCCCAGATTGTAATTTTCTGTCTCTACAATTCTTATCTATGTAAATGACACCCGATACTTTACCAATAAGAACAATAAATTTAATTTAGGGAATATTTTCCCACCGTTACTTGCAAGTTCGGCGAGATTTTTTATTGTTGATTCATTGTTTAATGTCCTATAGGCTGCCGCTAAAAATGGATATTTAAAGCATTGTAGCCCTGTGTCAAAATTCAAACTCTGAACTCCTTTGGTAGTCGACAAATCTGGGTGGCATTTTATTTTTTTACCTCGCCCACCCCTTAAAATAAAGTTTTTTTTAAATCTACTGAGATTAAGATCCGTGCATTCAATGTATAAAATGTTGGCCCCGCTCCCCCGCTCATTAAATGTATCCAAAGTTGAAATTATTTTATTTACCCTGTTGAAAAAGTTGTCTTCAAAATCGTTTAGACCTGTGTAGAAAGTCTGGTTGCCTGTTGAAAAATGAAAATAAAAAATGTCCCCAGATGTCCCCTTTTGTAGATAAACTTTTTGGTTTACTGCTGCTTTCATTCCCCCCGCCCCCCCCAAATCTGGATCTGAATATCAATAAGTGCTCGAGTTTTGTCGATATAGCTATGGAGATTTTTCACGGGGTCATTTAAAATAACGCCAGAGTTTTCCTCGGGGAGGCTAAAATCTATCCTGTATGTTTTCAAATTACCGAGAGCAGATTTTAACAGATAAAAATCAGGCAATTCCGGGGACGTAACACTGTTTTCATGTTTTGACCCTGTTTGTTCAGGACTCAATTCACTAATTATAAAGTTCTCATTAAAAATGTCCCCGGAAAAATGAGCTGATGTTGTATTACTACTACCATTAAGTGGACTGGTGGAGGAGGGTGACAGGGAATTGTCAATAACACCACTCCCAGTCTGTTCAATCACAGTGGGGGGATATGACATGAGGTCTCCTAGTAGATGTTCCAAGGTGTTTGGAGACAATTGATCGAGCCAGCCTGTATTGTCCTCTGATTCAAATTTACTTGTAGCATCATCTAAATATTCATGCATGAAACTATTTGCCCACTCTGGGTCCTCAAGCATGTCAATATCACAGCTTAAGTCATCCAGACTGGCCATTTCCCCAAAAATATCATTAAGGAATCCCTCATGCCACTGCAAATTCTCTAGAACCAGTGTAGGTTCATCCCTGAACTCTGCTGGTGGTGACAGAATTGGTACTGTAAATATACCTGCTTCATCACTCACTGGCGCCACTGGGAGTGATATTTTTTTAATCTGTAGAAAAAAAAAGTTTTATTTTTTATGTAAAATAACCATTTTTTTTTGTCGGGAAAATGTAGTCTTATTCTTAGAACGGTAAGTTAGAACAAGAGAATGATAGAAAAAATTAATGGTTTTATTCCCAAAATTTTTTTTTTTAAAATAAAAACGCAAAATATTAGTCCAATACGATGGTTTGAGCTTCTTCATCATAACTGTTAATGAAATTTGACCATTGTTCGACTGACGCAGTATCCTGTACTAAAAGTTACTCCTCGGCTTTAGTTAACGGACACGAACTCCATATGTCGGTGGTTGGTGGCGGTGTTGTTACTTTCTCAATAATCCGTATTTTCCTCTGTGTTTTGCCAACGGATTTTTTCGACCTCGGCTAAATAAATGATTTTTAAGAGAGAAGAAATTTTTTCTCCATCCATATCAACAATTGAAATGTTGGATGGTCCTTTTTAGAGACCTCCGCCCCTCCCCACCCTCAGCCCAGGGAGAACCCTTGGGAACCGGGAGATTCCTTCCAGGTAGGAGGATTGATACCCTTTCCGAGTTGAGGGGGTATCGGACTCCACAACACTGTTCTAAAAGAACAGTCTCAAATTCTTTTTCTTGAACCTTTAAAAAACGAGAATAATTGCCAGAGTTTGTTCAAAATAATAATAATATTTTCTTCGTATGTGAAACCCATAATTGGTGATTACTAAAAACCTTCTTCCTGTCACAGAAAACTCATTTACAATTAAAAGTTATGAAACGATCTGATACAATTCAAATGCTTGTAGCGCAATAATATCAGTTTAAGGGTGACTTGCCAAGCGTGAAAATACCAAATCGTTTTTTTTTTTGTTTAAAATGAAATATTTCATTATAATGTATATTGGTTATAATTTAAAATGTAAGTTTTTTTTTTTTTTTTTTTTTTTATAGAAAATTCATAAAATCAATCCTTTATATATATATAATGCTAATTTTGTTAATGAAAGAAAATGACATATATTATAAACAAATTTTAAGTTTTTTTTAACTCATAAGAAGCTATGAGCCTGAGAAAATTTTGTCTTATTTTTGAAAATAGTAATAGAAAAAATTATGTATATAATTACAAATTCTGACTGGACTTCTATATCTGAACTCCTTTGCAAAACTTGAAGGGAGTCAGTAGGCTGAGCTGAGACAGGGTATAAAGTAGCCCATTCTCTTGTCAACTTCCTTCCAGTTGCCATGGAGCTAACACGGGAGTCAGAGGGTGCTATCCCTATAAGTTGGGTGCTCGAAGGATGGTCCAGAACACGTGTAACTTTTCCAGCAAATTTGATAACATACGCCCTTGCAGTCTGTATTAATGAATGTTAGCAATATCTCGTTTTATTCTCCTAAGGGAGATTATTGCACTTATATTATTACATTAAAAAAAAATAGACAAAAATTTAGCATGTAGCAAACATGCATTTTGAGTTTTTGGAAAATAATTCAGTTTATGTTAGAAATCTAAAGTAGTGTAAAAAAACATCTTGATTTCAAAATCAGGGGTTTTGATAGTGTGATGGAGGACCTTTTATAAACTGCGCCTCCCTCCCTCCGCCCTCCCCCCCCCCTCCTACGTCCAGGGTTCCATTACTGTATTTTCAAATTTCAAACTTAAAAAGTAGTATTTGCGTTCCTTATTAAACAATATCGAGAAGAATTGCATTTGACAGTCAAGTAAAACTATCAGATTTCAATCAAATGTAGACATAAATAGAACTTTAAGAAGTGGAAATGTTAATTAGCATGGCTCAGTCAATCCCCTCCCCCCTATGAGATAAGAAGGTCCTTTAAATAAAAGGATAGCTAAGCTAAAATTTTTTTTTTTTAATTTGGTTTTTAATTAAAAAAATTTTATTTTTTTTCAATTGGGGGGGGGGGGGTGAGGGTTTTGAACGCATTAAATTTAATGAATCGATTATTAAAAGCATACTGGTCTGGAAATATTTCAAAAAAACATCCATAAAAAAAAAAACAACACTGATATTGATAAAAAAAAAAAATCACACTGTAAAAAAAATGAAGATTATTTAAAAATTAATAAATTAAAATAATAAAAATTAAGTAAATAATTTATTCATTAAATTAATTAAAAAAAATTTTTTTTTTTTTTGCAGAATGGCCTGGAAGTATTTTCAAAAACACCCCTAAAAAAAAAAGGGTCATTTATATTTATAAAAAGGAAGCTTTTGTAACAATCAATACATTAAAAAAATCAACATTTTATTATAATCCCAAATTGCCGATCAAAAGATAAGCACTTTTTTCAAAAAACATCTAAAAGACCCATTGATCTCGATAAAAAATCAAACCTTAAATTTCAACCTATAAGAGACTTATAGGTTTTTTTCACCTCCTAAAAACAACTGGCTTATAAGTAGATAATTATCCTTAGTTACATTGCAATTAAAGAAGTTCTTCCTTAACTTAATGAAAATTTCTTTTTAATATAATAATGAGAATATTTTTTACTCACCAAAAATTGCTTATACAATTTTCTATGTAAATTATTTTTACAAAAAAGGCATTTAATGCTCTCTCAAATATAGGCTATTAAAAACTTATTGAGAATCAAATTTGAAATCTGAATATATACAAAAATAATTGGCGGGTAAAAAGAGTCATCGGTTTTCTGGTTAATCACTAAAAAAAGACACTGAACTTTGAAGTTACGCTGAACTTTTGAAATTGCGTAAATCCCTGGCAAAGAGTGTAATGACCTGTTTACCTAACAGAAAAAACTGTTTGGTACGGGGGCCTCGTAGAAATGGAACCTTGGTATATACTTCCAATCTTTCGACTTTTAAAAAGGGCACTAGCCATTTCTTCCAATCGAATAAGCCCTTTTTGAAGTTTCTTCGACAACGCTTTCTATAAAAACCTTATATGCCCCCAGGGCATAATTTACAACCCTTGCCCTGAGGAATATGGAGGGGTTGTCATCCTCAAAGACATAATTTCCAGAACTTACAACTACGTTGAACAAAATGGCTATCTCAAAATTTTGATTGGATGTGTTTGGGGAAACGGTGGGCGTGAGAGGGGGTTAGGTTCCCTCCAATCACTTTCGACTTTTTAAAAGGGCACTAGACCTTTGAATTTCCAATCGAATGAGTCCTTTTTGAAGTTTCTACGGCAAAGCTTTCTATAAAAACCTTAAATGCCCCAGGGCATAACTTACAACCCTTGCCCTGAGGGCTGTGGGGGAGTGTCCTCCTCAAAAACATAATTTCTATCTGGAAATCAACTACGCTGAAAAAAATGGCTATCTCAAAATTTTTATTGGAGGTGTTTGGGGAAATGGTGGGCGTGTAAGGGGTGTTAGTTGACTTCCAATCACTTTCGACTATTAAAAAGGGAACTAGCCATTCCAATTCCCAATCAAATGAGCCCTTTCTGAAGTTTCTACGACAACACTTTCTATAAAAACCTTATATGCCCCCAGGGCATGACTTACAACCCTTGCCCTGAGAGCTGTGGAGGGGGGTGTTGTTATCCTCAAAGACCTAATTTCCTGAATTTTCAACTACGTCGAACAAAATGGCTATTTCAAAATTTTTATTGGATGTGTTTGGGAAACTGGTGGGCGTGAAAGGGGTGTTAGTTGTCTTCCAATCTTTCGACTTTTCAAAAGGGCACTAGCCCTTTCAATTTCCAATTGAATAAGCCCTTTTTGAAGTTTCTACGACAGCGCTTTCTATAAAAACCTTATATGCCCCCAGGGCATAAGTTACAACCCTTGTCCTGAGGAAGGGGGGGGGGTTGTCTTCCTCAAAGACATAATTTCCAGAACTTTCAACAACGTTGAACAAAATGGCTATCTCAAAATTTTGATTGGATGTGTTTGGGGAAAAGGTGGGCACGAGAGGAGGGTTAGTTGCCCTCCAATCGCTTTCGACTAATAAAAAGGGCACTAGCCCTTTCAGTTTCAGATCGAATGAGCCTTTCTTCAAGTTTTTACTAGAAAAATTTCTATAAAAAAAAACCTTATATGCCCCAGGGCATAACCGACAACCTTTGCCTTGAGGGCTGTGGGGGAGTCTCCTCCTTAATAACATAATTTCTATTTAAAAACCAACTACGCTGAACAAAATGGGGAATTGGTGGGCGTGGAAGGGGTGTTAGTTGCCTTCCAATCACTTTTGACCCTTAAAAAGGCCGGTAGAACTCTCGATTTCCAATCGATTGAGCCCCCTTTGAAGTTTCTACGACGACCTATTCCATATGAAGTGCCTCTGGGGAAAAAAATAATAAACAATAAAACATTGGAGCCGTATGGGCTTTACTATAGGCAACGCTATAGCGTTGCCTCTGATTGTAGTTTTTGTTGAATATATGGATCATTGTAGGCAAGAAAATTGGATATATACAGATAGAATTACCTGATATGGATGCTTCAAAAACATCTGAGGTGGCAAAAACATTCGTTGGAAGTGTTGGAGATAAGGTGCTGCAGCTATGGAATTCCAGTATCCGGCCATTATTATTTAGTGAGTTCGTCAAGTCTTTTTATTTCTGCTTTTTTATGACATTTCTCACTAGCTCTACGAAAAGTACCGCCACATTCAATGTTTTCGCCACATGTATGCATCACATATGTTATTTTTGCGCAATTTAATGAAGAAAGAGCTATTTATATGCCGTTTCTCGAGTCGTCTGGACTCTGTGGGATTTTGTAAAAGAATTATCGTCAAAACAATTTTTTCTTTTGGAAATCCTGGAAACACCTGCGTCTCACTTTTTTTTACGGATCTTTTTGTTCTTTATTTCAGTATTTATGTTCATGTTTTTATGAATGTTTCCTCGATTTACTTTTGCGTGGTTTGATATTCACCACGAATAGAAGTAGTGCCAAAACTTGTCTACATTGTTTTAGATGCCGCCATAAAAACATGACTTAAAATTTTGGATCAATAGCAAATGAAGTAGTCTCTAGAATCAGTCAACTCAATAACCCAACGGAACTTCAGACAGACCTTATAAAGTATGACAATCACGGAACTTCAGACAGACCTTATAAAGTATGACAATCACATAGTGTATGCGAATGACACTTCTCGTCTTCGTCCTCTGATTTAGATACGTCCTTCTCGTTTAAATACATCATTTCGTTAGATCCTCCTTACCCAATTTTCTCGGCAAGACCCTTGCCAAAATCTTATTTTACCCCAGCGTTTGTCTCCTTAAGAAAGTTAAAACTTCCTGGCTCAAATGATTATAATCTGAACATCTGGTGTGTGGTACTTTTAAGCTAGTCCTTCAGCTGCAAATATAAATGTTTTTACTTTTATAACTTTAATAAATCAAATAATATTAACATTTTGATTACTAAATATCAGTACATGTATATTAAACCGACAATGCACATTCATTTGTTTTTTTTCAGTGAAGTGCAAATTGTGTTGAGGCATTGGGAAGGCTTAGGGGTTTTGAGCCCTACTAATGTTAATCTCTGCTCGTTTTGAGTTTGACTCGGATATTTATTGTAATGTCTGTTTGTTTTGGGTTTCATTTATTTATCGTGCTGATTTGTGGTAGTTTCACGCTTGGTAGATTATTTGATTTTATTTTTTTCTCATTTTTGGTTTAATGGAGTTCTTTACTTTTCTTTGAAAAACATATTTTGTAGAAAAAGTGTTTTTAATTAATTTCTGTTTGTTTTATATTGACATAGTCTTTTCAGGGAAAAAGAAAATAATACTTTAAATCTTTTCGTGTTTTAAAGACTTATAGTTCGTTCTCCTATTTGTATGCTGGAGAAAAATTTTCGGCAATTTTTAACAATATACACCCTTTTTAAAAATCTGGACACAAATAGTAGTGTTTAATTTAGTTTCATACCTCCTCTAGTTGACCTGAAATAGAAAACTTGATACCATTCGCAAAAAAATCTGTTTACTTTCTTTGATAGCTTGGATACACTTACGCTTTTTTTATTTGGTTGAATTTCAAGAGCAAAAGTAGCCCCGAAGTTTGAACATAATACCCTCAGTCGTTCTTGGGATACTACTGAGATACCTTATCGGAAATTAGCATTAACACAGTGCATTTTGATTTAATCTTAAGGCAACATTTAGTTTTTAAACATAATGGGAAAATAGGAGGGTGGGCGTGGTAGGGGATTAGTTGCTCTCCAATCACTTTTGACTATTAAAAAGGACATAACCCTTTCTATTTTCAATCAAACGAGCCCTTTTCGAAGTTCCTACGATACGAAGTGCCCTGTCTAAAAAAAAATAATAATAACAATAATACACTGTACCCACATCCAAGCCTTCCAATCACTTTCGAACATTAAAAAAGGCACTAGCCCTTTCAATTTCCAATCGAATGAGCCCTTTTTGAGTTTCTACGACAACGCTTTCTATAAACACCTTATATGCCCCAGGGCATAAATTACAACCCTTACCCTGAGGAATGTGAGGGGGTTGTCATCCTCAAAGACCTAATTTCCAGAACTTTCAAATACGTTAAATAAAACGGCTATCTCAAAATTTTGATTGGAGTTGTTTGGGGAAATGGTGGGCGTGAGAGGGGCTTCAGTTTCTCTCCAATCACTTTCATCTATTAAAAAATGCACTAGCCCTTTCAATTTCCAATCGAATGAGCCCTTTTGAATTTTCTACGATAACGCTTTCAATAAAAACCTTATATTCCCCCAGGGCATAACTTACAACCCTTGCCCTGAGGGCTGGGGGGGCGGGGGTTGTCATCCTCAAAGACATAATTTCCAGAACTTTGAATTACGTTGAACAAAATTGCTATCTCAAAATTTTGATTGGATGTTTTTGGGGAAATGGTGGGCGTGAGAGGGGGGGGGGTTAGTTGCCCTCCAATCACTTCCGACTATTAAAAAGGCCTCTAGCCCTATCAATTTCCAGTCGGATGATCCCTTTTTGAAGTTTCTACGACAACGCTTTCTATAAAAACCTTATATGCCCCAGGGATAACTTACAACCCTTGCCCTGAGGGCTGTGAGGGGGTTGTCATCCTCAAAGACATAATTTCCGGACCTTTCAACTACGTTGAACAAAATGGCTATCGATTGCACTGCCTATGATGTTAATTGTAAAGTCAACATGTGATAGAACTTCTGAAATAAGTTCTGTGTGCACGAAGTAATCGTCAAAGTATCCGAATTGTTTTGTATTTACCTGTATTAAGACTGTCGATTAAAGATCATCCGTGAATCGGTTCATTGTGTAAGCTTTTATTTCTTAGTGTACAGTGCGTTTCCGGATATAGAAGAGCGCATATCTTCTTACTTTCCATGGCTTTAAACGTCCAAAATACTATCAACTTCAAAATTTAAAAAAAAAAAAATTGAAATTCTGTTTCGAATAAGGATTTCCGGTATTATTTCTTAAAAATTCACGAGAGATACGGCAATTCTACTTGGGCTGCCGAAGAGATAATTATGAAGCTCCATCAGTATTCAAAGTTATTTGATTTCTAAGAAGCTAAGCTTCGAAGCTAGGGTTTTTTACTTAGATCAAATGTTGGGAATTCGTAAAATAAAATTCCAAAATAGAAAAAGTCAAAGAAG
This sequence comes from Artemia sp. Qi Xiang Cuo, assembly GCF_049724085.1. Taxonomy (NCBI): domain Eukaryota; kingdom Metazoa; phylum Arthropoda; class Branchiopoda; order Anostraca; family Artemiidae; genus Artemia; species Artemia sp. Qi Xiang Cuo. Next base: position 41,449,766 of record NC_142798.1, on the reverse strand, counting down.
TAATTTTATTTCTGGAAAACGAATTTGAGTTTCAGTTCTTAGAAGTATTAAGATCTGTCTGCTTGCCTATACCGGAAAATTCTACCTTGTCTTGAGAAAAGTTACGTGTAGGATATCAAGAAATCGATTCACGATGACAACTTTTCAAATTATTTCTTAGTGTTCAGTTCATCTTCAGATATAAAAAGATTACATGTCGTCTTGCTTGCTTTTCATGGCATTGAACGTATAAAATATTATAAACATCAAAATTGAAAAAAAAAATATATAAAAAATAAGAGAAATCATATATTTGTTTCGAAATCAGGATTTTTGGTATTATTTCCCAAAAGTTTAAGAGAGATACGGATAGTTTGCTTTGAATGGATATGAGTTTATATAAGTATTCAAAGTTGTTTAATTTTCAAAAGTTTAGCTTCGAAGCTAGGATGTTTTACTTTGACAAAATGTAGGAAATTCGCAAGATCAAAACTTCAAAGTAGAAAGTCACTGAAGGAATATAATTTTTGAAAAATTATTGTCAGTTCCTGATCTAAGAAGGTAAAGATCTGTCTATCCACGTTTGAGAAAAATATAACTCGGCTGGATAAAAGTTACATCTAGGATAATTTTTTTTTACAACTTGGAAATTATTTTTAAGTGAAAGAAGCATTTTCGTAGATAAGAAAGTTCATGGCTTCTCGTATAGCGCTACTCGATAACAATACAAAAGGCATCAAATCAAAAATTTCAGAAAACAGCCCACAAAATCAAAATTTAGCGTTTAAGACTGACTTTTCCAGGCTTATTTTCAAGAAATCTAGAAGAGATACGGAATTTTGTTCTCTAACCCTTTTGTTAAAATGCCGATTTTTCTTTGAGAGGAAATGCAACTACAAGTTAATCTACAAATTTTAGAAGTTCTCAAGATTTAAGAAATGCTTTCTTAAAAAAGCCACATAAAGAAAACTGTGAAAACTAATACCTACTTATACATTGAAAAACAGAAGGCAAAACAAAAAATGTATAATGTAAGGAATATGATTTGAAACGTCTCTGTGATTTTTTTTTCTTGTAAGCAAGGTTTTTTTTTGTAAGTATCTGAGGATGAAACTTCTAATACTTGGTAAGCTCATTGTGTATAGCCTAAGTAACGTAAAAAGGAGTTGCAGAAATACTTGGAATCGGGAGACAAGTCTCATCTCTAGCCTTGCTAAACCGAGCTTCGGTTTATGCTATAACCAAGTATTATAAATACTTGAACCTTCGACATTCAGAGCCAATTATTTATAAGTTGATTCTAAATTGGTGGATATCTCCTTAATTCCAACTATACCAATTGTCATTTTTTTTTTTTAGGAGGAAAAAAGCAGAAATTTTTACAAGACAGTTACGGTCTGTCCTATTCATTATTTTTCATCAACAAAGCTCGTTTTATAATAAGTTTTTGTTTGATACAGTTATAGTTTAACTGTGTAAATAAACTTTGGTATTACCCGTAGGAATATTTATAGCTTGAAGTTTCCTTGCCAAATAATAGCACTAATAGCATAATAGCACTTAAAACGAGCACAAATAGAGCCATAGAATTAATTAATCTTCAAACAAACAGAAATTACTATGAATAAAGGAATGAAACCTAAAATGAATAAAAAAAAGTACCGGTAATGAGAGCGTGGTCACCTTTTTAGGTAATCCCACTCTTATTCGGAGCAATTTATGTTCCTTTTTTCAGCTGTAGTATGGTGTATCCTTTGAAGGTATATTTACCATATTTAGCATTAGTATTTGGTACCTTCGGTTTTTTTCAAACTTCGTTTTTTTTCTATCTTGATGGGACATTGAAACATTCGCAGTTTCAGCCTTGGGACTGGCTTTGCTTGTGGCAGTGAGCAGATTCTTCTTTGGTTTTCGCAGATAGCTCTCTTTATCGCATGAGCATGGCCTTTGTACGGCTTGATCGAAGTAAGAGTTTCATTTTTGATGTTGCAAGTAGAGAGGGGGGTGCTACTCCTGTCGCTCACCCCTGCTGCCACCTACAAGTTTTTTTGCACACCAAATATGGGCATAGAGTCCCTAGGGGAGATGGATTTCTGAGAAATTGATTGCGTAATCAAAGTGTGTCAATGACATGGAACACCTGTGCTGTCAGTCATTACTCAAATTGTTTCCGGGCAAAGTTTAATAGTGTCTGACAGATGACGTCAAGTTAATTAATGTCTTTGATATATTTCCAAAGAGAATGTTTCCGAGGCAAAGTTTAGATCATACATGACAGCTGATGTCATGATTGATTGGCATGAAAGGGGAATTAATTTGTTGTTTCAAAGGGGAATTATTGATTTACGAAAGGGGAATTAATTTATTGTTTCTAAAGAGAATCGTTTCCGAGCGAATGTTTTGATCTTAGCGCGCGAAAAGGTTTCTTTGTAATTTCAAATGTGAAAGCACAGGGATGCCAAAAACAAAAGGAACTCACTGACATTACGTTTAGGGATTATTTGGGCGAAACCGTTTTAGCCATTATAGGGAATTATTTCGGCGAAACAGTTAGAGACATTTTAAAAGATGATTTAAAAGATGATTTTAGAAGAGGATTTGAGAGTGAAACTCTGTGGTCGTTATAATACACAAGCTCCATTTTAACAGTGTTGTGAGGTCCTCTAACACAACTCCAAAGGATTCCGATCCCCCCACCCCGACCCCGATGGAACCTACCGGTCCTCAAAGTTCCCACCGGCGCCCAAAGGGTCTCCCGCACCCCAAAGGCCCCTGAGCCCCTATTTTTTAATACTGTTTTAAGGCTATATTATATCTTTTCAGAACAAATTATTATTTTAGGGAATTATTTCAGCGAAACAGTTAGAGACATTTTAAAAGATGATTTAAAAGATGATTTTAGAAGAGAATTTGAGGGTAAAACTCTGTGGTCTTTATAATACACAAGTTGTATTTTAAAAGTGTCGTGAGGTCCTCTACCCAAACCCCAAAGGCTCCTCAAACCCCATCCCAACCCCGAAGGAAGCGCCCGTACCCTAAAGGTCCCCCCAAGCTCCCAAAGGACCACCCGACCCTCAAGGGTTCCACAGACCCTTAAAGGCTCTCCCCGAGCCCCGTCTTTCGTTGATGTGTGTTGTCTGAAACTTATGATTTGGGATATGTAAATTACTATTTCGGACTTTTCTGAGCTAGATTTCTTAGCCTTTCATAGGTGAGTGCTTTCTAAAACTTATGATTTGGGATGGTTAATTTACTATTTCCGGCTTTTATTAGCTAGGTTTCTTAGCCTTTCATAGGTGCGTGTTGTCAGAAAATTATAGTTTGGGATTCGTAGTTTGCTATTTGGACTTTTCAGAGCTAGGGTTCTTAGTCCATCACAGGTGTTTGTTGTCTGAAACCTATAGTTTGGGGTGAGTAGTTTGCTATTTCAGGCTTTTCTGAGCTAGATTTCTTAGTCTTTCGTTGGTGTGTGTTGTCTGAAACCTCTGATTTGGATTGTGTGGGTTGCTAATTTTTGACTTTTCATAGCCAGATTTCTTAGTCTTTCGTAGGTGTGTGTTGTCTGAAACCTATGATTTGGATTGTGTGGATTACTATTTTTTGACTTTTCTGAGCTGGATTTCATAGCCTTTCGTAGGGATGTGTTGACTGAAACCTATGATTTGGGATGAGTAGTTTGCTTTTTGGACTTTTCAGAGCTAGATTTCTTAGCCGTTCATAGGTGAGTGTTGTCTGAAACCTATGATTTGGGGTGGTTAATTTGCTATTTTTGACTTTTCTGAGCTAGGTTTCTTAGCCTTTCATAGGTGTGAATTGTCAGAAAATTATGATTTGGGATGTGTAGTTTGCTATTTCAGGCTTTTCTGAGCTAAGGTGTCCTAGTATTTCATAGGTGAATGTTGTCTGAAACCAATAGTTTGGAATGAGTAGGATGTAACTTCAGGCTTTTATGAACTAGGTTTTTTAGCCATTCATAAGTGTGTGTGGACTGAAACATGTAATTTGGGATATTTAATTTGCTATTTCCAACTTCTCATAACAGGAGTTATTTGTCTTTCGTAGGTGTGTGGTATCTGAAACCTATGATTTGGGATGTGTGGGTTGCTATTTTTTGACTTTTCTGATCTGGATTTCTTAGCCTTTCGTAGCTGTGTGTTGACTGAAACCTATGATTTGGGATGGTTAATTTGCTATTTTTGACTTTTCTGAGCTAGATTTCATAGCCTTTCATAGGTGTGTGCTTTCAGAAAATTATGATTTGGGAGGTGTAATTTGCTTTTTGGACTTTTCAGAGCTAGGATTCTTAGTCACTCATAGGTGTTTGTTGTCTGAAACTTTGAGTTTGGGATGAGTAGTTGGCTATTTCAGACTTTTCTGAGCTAAGGTTTCTTAGTATTTCGTAGGTGAATGTTGTCTGAAACTTATGATTTGGGATATGTAAATTACTATTTCGGGCTTTTCTGAGTGGGATTTCTTAGTCTTTCATAGGTGTGTGGTGTCTGAAACCTATAGTTTGGGATGAGTGGTTTGCTTTTTGGACTTTTCTGAGCTGGATTTCTGAGCCTTTCGTGGGTGTGTGTTGACTGAAACCTATGATTTGGGATGTGTAGTTTTCTAGTTGGACTTTTCAGAGCTATGATTCTTAGTCTCTCATAGGTGTTTGTTGTCTGAAACTTCTAGTTTGGGATGAATAGTTTGCTATTTCAGGCTTTTCTGAGCTAAGGTTTCCTAGTATTTAGTAGGTGAATGTTGTCTGAAACTTATTATTTGGGATATGTAAATTACTATTTCGGGCTTTTCTAAGCTAGATTTCTTAGTCTTTCGTTGGTGTGTGTTGACTGAAACCAATAGTTTGGGATGAGTGGGTTGCTATTTTTGACTTTTATGAGCTGGATTTATTAGCCTTTCATAGGTGTGTGTTGACTGAAACCTATGATTGGGATGAGGGGTTTGCTATTTTGTCTTTTCTGAGCTAGATTTCTTAGCCTTTCATAGGTATGTGTTGTCAGAAAAATATGATTTGGGAGGTTTAGTTTGCTATTTCAGGCTTTTATGAGCTAGGTTTCTTAGCCTTGCGTAGGTGTGTGTTGACTGAAACTTATGATTTGGGATATGTAAATTACTATTTCGGGCTTTTCTAAGCTAGATTTCTTAGTCTTTCGTTGGTGTGTGTTGACTGAAACCAATAGTTTGGGATGAGTGGGTTGCTATTTTTGACTTTTCTGAGCTGGATTTATTAGCCTTTCATAGGTGTGTGTTGACTGAAACCTATGATTGGGATGAGTGGTTTGCTATTTTTGTCTTTTCTGAGCTAGATTTCTTAGCCTTTCATAGGTATGTGGTGTCAGAAAATTAAGATTTGGGATATGTAGTTTGCTTTCTGGACTTTTCAGAGCTATGATTCTTAGTCTCTCATAGGCGTTTGTTGTCTGAAACTTCTAGTTTGGGATGAATAGTTTGCTATTTCAGGCTTTTCTGAGCTAAGGTTTCATAGTATTTCGGAGGTGTGTGTTGTCTGAAACTTATGATTTGGGATATGTAAATTACTATTTCGGGCTTTTCTAAGCTAGATTTCTTAGTCTTTCTTTGGTTTGTGTTGTATGAAAAAGATGAATTGGTATTTGAGGAATGCTACTATTTAATATTATGAGCTGGATTTCTTAGAGTTTCATAGATGTTTGATTTATGAATCATATCTTTTGGGATGACTAGTTTGATCTTTTTGACTTTTCTGAGCTAGGTTTCTTAGCCTTTCATAGGTGTGTGCTGTCAGAAAATTATGATTTGTGGTATGTAAATTGCTATTTCGGGCTTTTCTGAGTTGGATTTCTTAGTCTTTCATAGGTATGTGTTGTCTGACACCTATGATTTGGGATGTGTGGGTTGCTATTTTATGACTTTTCCGAGCTGGATTTCTTAGCCGTTCATAGGTGAGTGCTGTCTGAAACTTATGATTTGGGATGGTTAATTTGCTTTTTCCGGCTTTTATTAGCTAGGTTTCTTAGCCTTTCATAGGTTTGTGTTGTCAGAAATTTATGATTTGGGATGTGTAGTTTGCTATTTGGACTTTTCAGAGCTAGGAATCTTAGTCCATTATAGGTGTTTGTTGTCTGAAACCAATAGTTTGGGATGAGTAGTTTGCTATTTCAGGCTTTTCTGAGCTAGATTTCTTAGCCTTTCATTGGTGTGTGCTATCAGAAAATTATGATTTGGGATATGTAAATTACTATTTCGGGCTTTTCTGAGTTGGACACTTCTAAATTTTTCCGTAGAAGATAGGAAAAGTTATACTATGATTGTGATTATTTTCCATGAAGATAAAAAGTTTCACGTTAATTCTAAATTTTCTTAAATTCAATTCCGACCTTTCTCAAAGAGATGAAAAAAATTAAAGTTCTGTTCCAAATATTTTCCCGGAAGAAGAAAAGTTCAACTTCGATTATGAATTTTCTCAATGAAAATGGAATAAGTTATTGATAAAATCTATTTTCCCAAAATAATATAAAAATTTCCACTTCAGTTCAGATTTTTTTCTCAAAGAGATGAAGAAATTTAAAGTTCTGTTCCAAATTTTTCATAGAAGATAGGAAAAGTTATACTTTGATCGCGAATATTCGAGTTCTATTCTGAATTTTACCAAAGAACACAATTCAATTCTAATTTCCCCAATAAAAAATTTAAAGTTCAATTCTAAATTTTTCGGTGGAAGATAGAAAAAGTAATAGCATACTTGTGAATATTTTCCCGGAAGATAAAAAGTTCTAGTTCTATTTAAAATTTTCTCAACGAAGTGAAGAAGAATTCAAGTTCTCTTCTGAATTTTACCAAAGAACACAATTCAATTCTAATTTCACCAGAGACAATAAAAATCTTCCACTTAAGTTCCTTATTTCACAAAGACATAAAGAAATTTAAAGTTCAATTCTAAATTTTTCGGTGGAAGATAGAAAAAGTAATACCACACTTGTGAATATTTTCATGGATGATAAAAAGTTCTAGTTCAATTTAAAATTTTCTCAACGAAGTGATGAAAAGTTCAAGTTCTCTTCTGAATTTTCACAATGAAAAAGAAATTAGTCATTGATAATTTCTATTTTTCCAAATAATATAAAAATTTTCCACTTTAGTTCAGATCTGGCTCGAAGAGATGAAAAATTTTAAATACTGTTCCAGATTTTTCACTGAAGATAAAAAAGTTCAAGTTCTCTTCGGAATTTTACCAAAGAACAATTCAATTCTAATTTCACCAGAGAAAATAAGAATCTTCCACTTCAGTTCTTTATTCCACAAAGACATAAAGAAATTTAAAGTCCAATTCTAAATTTTTCGGTGGATGATAGAAAAATTAATACCATTGTTGTAAATATTTTCCCGGAAGATAAAAAGTTCTAGTTAAATTTAAAATTTTCTCGATGATGTGAAGAAAAGTTCAAGTTATCCTCTGAACTTTACCAAAGAACACACTTCAATTCCAATTTCTCCAGAGAAAACAAAAATCTTCCACTTCAGTTCTTTATTTCACAAAGACATAAAGAAATTTAAAGTTCAATTCTAATTTTTCGGTGGAAGATAGAAAAAGTACTACCATACTTGTGAATATTTTCACGGAAGATAAAAAGTTCTAGTTCAATTTAAAATTTTCTCAACGAAGTCAAGGAAAGTTCAAGTTCTCTTCTGAACTTTACCAAAGAACACACTTCAATTCTAATTTCTCCAGAGAAAACAAAAATCTTCCACTTCAGTTCTTTATTTCACAAAGACATAAAGAAATTTAAAGTTCATTTCTAAATTTTTCGGTGGGAGATAGAAAAATTAATACCATACTTGTGATTATTTTCACGGAAGATAAAGAGTTATAGTTCAATTAAAAATTTTCTCAATGAAGTGAAGAAAAGTTTATGTTCTCTACTGAATTTTACCAAAGAACACAATTCAATTCTAATTTCTAAAGGGAAAATAAAAATCTTCCACTTCAGTTCTTTATTTCACAAAAGACATAAAGAAATTTAAAGTTCAATTCTAAATTTTTCGGTGGAAGATAGAAAAAGTAATACCATACTTGTGAATATTTTCCCGGAATATAAAAAGTTCTAGTTCAATTTAAAATTTTCTCAACGAAGTGAAGAAAAGTTCAAGTTCTCTTCTGAACTTTACCAAAGAACACACATTTTAATTCTAATTTCTCCAGAGAAAATAAAAATCTTACACTTCAGTTTTAAGTTCCCCAAAGATATAAAGAAATTTAAAGTTCTATTCTAAATTTTTAGATGGAAGGTAGAAAAAGTAATACTATGACTTCGATTTTTTTCATTGAAGATCAAAAGTTTCACTTTATTTATAATTTTTCTTAAATTCAGTTCCGATTTTTCTCATAGAGATGAAAAATTTATAGTTCTGTTCCAAATTTTTCATAGAAGACATAAAAAGTTATACATTGATCGTGAATATTCAACATGAAGATAAGGAACTCCACTTTAATTCTGAGTTTTCTCGAAGAAGTGCAAATTGTTCAAGTTCTCTTCTGAATTTTCTTAAAGAAGAGAAAGGAGTTAACTCAATTCTGAATTTTACCAATGAAAATGAAAAAACCTTCCACTTCAGGTCTTAATTTCTCAAAGACATAAAAAATTTAAAGTTCAGTTCTAAATTTTTCTGTAGAAGATAGGAAAAGTTATACTATGATTGTGATTATTTTCCAGTGAAGATAAAAAGTTTCTCTTTAATTCTAATTTTCTTAAGTTCACTACCGATTTTTTGCAAAGAGATGAAAAATTTATAGTTCTGTTCCAAATGTTTCATAGAAGATAGAAAAAGTTATACATTGATTTGAATATTCGACATGAAAATAAGGAGCATCACTTTAATTCTGAGTTTTCTCGAAGAAGTGCAAAATGTTCAAGTTCGCTTCTGAATTTTCTTAAAGAAGTGGAAAATGTTAGCTCAATTCTGAATTTTACCAATGAAAATGAAAAAAGCTTCCACTTCAGTTCTTAATTCCTCAAATATATAAAAAATTCAAAGTTCTCTTCTAATTTTTCCAAGAAAATAAAAAGGCACCACTTCAGTTCTGGTTTTTTCTCAAAGAAATGAAAAATTTAAAGTTCTTTTCTAATTTTAAATTAAATTTTAGCTCCTTTGTCTTATGGATTTATCCATCAAATTTTTAAATTAGAAAATGAGTGACTCGTTCTATTATTAAAGACAATCGTTCAAACTCGTTCATCTAACCTTCAAAACAATAGGTTAGGTTAGGTATAAATAAATATTAATAAATAAATAGAAACATTTCTACATGTTTAAGTTAGGTTAGGGTAGGTTAACTTATCATGAGTGCTCATGGTAAGTTAACCTAACCTTTTCCGGCGAGTATGATTAGGTTAGGTTAGACTAGATTAAGTTAGGTTAGATTAGGTTATGTTAGGTTAGCCTATGTACGCTTCACTTAGGTTAGCTTAGGTAAGGTGAGAGACATGCAAAAAGTTAGGTGTATGATTAGGTTAGGTTAGGTTAGATTAAGTTTGGTTAGGTTAAGTTAGGTTAGGCTAGGTTAGCCTAAGTTCGCGCGCGTACGGAGGCAAACCTAGCCTAACCTAACTTAACCTAACCTTAACCTAACAACACACACCTATGAAAGACTAAGAAATCCAACTCAGAAAAGCCCGAGATAGTAATTTACATATGCCAAATCATAAGTTTCAGACAACATTCACCTACGAAATACTAAGAAACCTTAGCTCTGAAAAGTCTGAAATAGCCAACTACTCGTCCCAAACTCGAAGTTTCAGACAACAAACACCTATGAGTGACTAAGAATCCTAGCTCTGAAAAGTCCAAAAAGCAAACTACACCTCCCAAATCATAATTTTCTGAAAGCACACACCTATGAAAGTCTAAGAAATCTAGCTCAGAAAAACCAAAAATAGCAAATTAACCATCCCAAATCATAGGTTTCAGTCAACACACACCTACGAAAGGCTAAGAAATCCAGATCAGAAAAGTCAAAAAAAAGCAACCCACACATCCCAAATCATAGGTTTCAGACACCACACACCTACGAAAGACTAAGAAATCTGGTTATGAAAAGTCAGAAATAGCAAATTACATATCCCAAATCATAAGTTTCAGTCAACACACACCTACGAAAGGCTAAGAAACCTAGCTCATAAAGGCCTGAAATAGCAAACTACTCATCCCAAACTATTGGTTTCAGACAACATTCACCTACGAAATACTAGGAAACCTTAGCTCAGAAAAGCCTGAAATAGCAAACTACACATCCCAAATCATAATTTTCTGACAACACACACCTATGAAAGGCTAAGAAACCTAGCTCATAAAAGTCAAAAATAGCAAATTAACCACCCCAAATCATAGGTTTCAGACAACACTCACCTATGAACGGCTAAGAAATCTAGCTCTGAAAAGTCCAAAAAGCAAACCACTCATCCCAAATCATAGGTTTCAGTCAACACATCCCTACAAAAGGCTATGAAATCCAGCTCAGAAAAGTCAAAAAATAGCAATCCACACAATCCAAATCATAGGTTTCAGACAACACACACCTACGAAAGACTAAGAAATCTGGCTATGAAAAGTCAAAAAATAGCAACCCACACAATTCAAATCATAGGTTTCAGACAACACACACCAATGAAAGGCTAAGAAATCTAGCTCAGAAAAGCCTGAAATAGCAAACTACTCATCCCAAACTATTGGTTTCAGACAACAAACACCTATGATGGACTAAGAATCCTAGCTCTAAAAAGTCCAAATAGTAAACTACACATCCCAAATCATAATTTTCTGACAACACACACCTATGAAAGGCTAAGAAACCTAGCTAATAAAAGCCGGAAATAGCAAATTAACCATCCCAAATCATAAGTTTCAGACAGCACTCACCTATGAACGGCTAAGAAATCTAGCTCAGAAAAGTCCGAAATAGTAATTTACATATCCCAAATCATAAGTTTCAGACAACACTCATAAACGAAAGACGGGGCTCGGGGAGAGCCTTTGAGGGTCTGTGGAATCCTTGAGGGTCGGGTGGTCCTTTGGGAGCTTGGGGGGACCTTTGGGGACCGGGCGCTTCCTTCAGGGGTGGGGTGGGGTATGAGGAGCCTTTGGGGTTTGGGTAGAGGACCTCACGACACTGTTAAAATACAACTTGTGTATTATAAGGACCGCAGAGTTTTACCCTCAAATTCTCTTCTAAAATCATCTTTTAAATCATCTTTTAAAATGTCTCTAACTGTTTCGCTGAAATAATTCCCTAAAATAATAATTTGTTCTGAAAAGATATAATAAAGCCTTAAAAAAGTATTAAAATGGAGGCTCAGGATCCTTTGGGGCGCCGGGGACCCTTTGGGTGCCCGGGGAACCTTTGAGGCTGGGTGGCTTTGTTCGGGTTGGGTGTGGGGGTATCGGAACCCTTGGGGGCTTAGTAATGGGGTATTACAACATATTGCTAATTGAGCTTGTGTATTATAACGATCATAGAGTTTCACCCTCAAATCCTTTTTTAAACTCCTCTTTTAAAATCATCTTATAAATTATCTCTCACTGTTTTGCCGAAATTATTCCCTAAAATGGCTGAAACGGTTTCGCCCAGATAATCCCTAAACGTAATTTCAGTGAGTTCCTTTTGTTTTTGGCATCCCTGTGCTTTCACAATTGAAATTACAAAGAAACCTTTTCGCGCGCTAAGATCAAAACATTCGCTCGGAAACTATTCTCTTTAGAAACAACAAATTAATTTCCCTTTGGTAAATCAATAATTCCCCTTAGAAACACCAAATTAATTCCCCTTTCATGCCAATCAATCATGACATCAGCTGTCATGTATGATCTAAACTTTGCCTCGGAAACATTCTCTTTGGAAATACATCAAAGACATTAATTAACTTGACGTCATCTGTCAGACACTATTAAACTTTGCCCGGAAACAATTTGATTAATGACTGACAGCACAGGTGTTCCATGTCATTGACACACTTTGATTACGCAATCAATTTCTCAGAAATCCATCTCCCCTAGGGACCCTATGCCCATATTTGGTGTGCAAAAAAACTTGTAGGTGGCAGCAGGGGTGAGCGACAGGAGTAGCACCTCCCTCTCTACTGTTGCAATGCAGAGGCTGGAAGTCCAAGATGTGACCGTAGTGAGTGAAGGCAGTAATGGGGGGAGAGAATCTTCATCTTTTTTTACCTTTTGCTATAAAAGGGGAGCTGATCAAGCCGGTTCTTTTGCAAGTTTATATATGTATATATATATATATATATATATATATATATATATATATATATATATATATATATATATATATATATATATATATATATATATATATATATATATATATATATATATATATATATATATATATATATATGTGTGTGTGTGTGTGTGTGTGTGTGTGTGTGTGTGTGTGTGTGTGTGTGTGTGTGTGTGTGTGTGTGTGTGTGTGTGTGTGTGTGTGTGTGTGTGTGTGTGTGTGTGTGTGTGTGTGTGTGTGTGTGTGTGTGTGTGTGTGTGTGTGTGTGTGTGTGTGTGTGTGTGTGTGTGTGTGTATATGTTGGTATGTTTATGTTTGTGTGTGTCTATTGGTGTGGGTGTGTTGTAGAGTTTGTTGGCTGTTTTTTTTTGTTTGTATTTTTTTTTTTTTTTTTTTTTTTTTTTTGTTATTTTCAGTTGTATGTTTTTTTTTTTTTTTTTTTGTTTTTTTTTTTTTTTGGGTTTTGTTTTTTTTTGTGTGTTAGTGAGTGTTTGTGCGTGTGTGTGTGTGTGTATGTGTGTGTATATTTATGTGTATATATATATATATATATATATATGTATATATATATATATAGGCTTCTATATATGGATGGTCATTGTCGCTTGTGTTCTAGCCGCAGAGAATTTGAGACAATTTGCTATCTTTTCATATTGTGTTTTTTTCAAAGATATTTGATTATTAAAGTAAGTCCGATTTCTAACAACGATATCTTTTAAGCTTCAAATTTTGGTTTCTTTCCCAAGGTTTTTGAATTCTTGTAATCCTTTGTTAAAATATATACACATATTTTTGCGATTACCATCCGCCGGGCCCTGGCAGGCTTCTATTTATGGATTCTCGTTGTCGCTTGTCTTATAACCAAAGACAATTTGCTGTCTTTTAATACTGAGGTCGTTTCAAATATATCTGATTATTCAAGCAAGTCCAATTTCTAACAATGATATCAGTATATTCCAAGGTACCATTTTGCTTGCGCCCCCGTACCAAACAGGTTTTTCTGGTAGGTAAACAGGTCATTACACTCGGTCATTACATACTTTGTCAAGAGGATTTACGCAATTTCAAAGAGGAACGAGTACGCAATACCGGGTCCTAGCGTGATTAATTTTTTGGACAATTGCCTTTAGTCAAGACTAGTTTTTTGGGAATGTGTCGTTGCTAAAGCTAACTCTCATTGGAAAAAGGGGTAAAAAGCTTTTTGTTTTTGATAAGAATTGCACAATGAATGTATCGTTTGACGTGGTCATTTCTTATGAGCCAATCAGAGGTTGTTCAATATATGATAACTTGATTTGTGGTTGGGATTTAAATAAAATAAATGGTTATGTTATTTGCTTGCATGTATAGGAATTCCCATGTTATTTGCTTGCGTGTATAGGAATTCCCTTGTTATTTGCTTGCATGTATAGGAACTCCCATGTTATTTGCTTGCATGTATAGGAATTCCCACGTTATTTTGCTTGCGTGTAAAGGAATTCCCATGTTATTTGCTTGCATGTATAGGAATTCCCTTGTTTTTTGCTTGCATGTATAGTAATCCCCATGTTATTTGCTTGCGTGTATAGGAATTCCCTAGTTATTTGATTGCTGGTATAGATATTCCCTTGTTATTTGAGTGCATCTATAGGAATTCCCATGTTATTTGCTTGCGTGTATATTAATTCACATGTTATTTGCTTGCATGTATAGGAATTCCCATTTTATTTGCTTGCTTGTATAGGAATTCCCATGTTATTTGCTTGCATGTATAGGAATTCCCATGTTATTTGCTTGCGTGTATAGGAATTCCCATCTTATTTGCTTGCATGTATAGGAATTCCCAGGTTATTTGCTTGCGTGTATAGGAATTACCCTGTTATTTGCGTGCATGTATAGGTAGTCCCATGTTATTTGCTTGCTTGTATAGGAATTCCCAAGTTATGTGCTTGCTTGTATAGGAATTCCCATGTTCTTTTAGTGCGTTTATTTTAATTAACAATGTTAGGTCGTTGTTGTTTTGGAAACCTCATTTTTTTTTCTTTGATTTTTAGGTATTACCAATTTTTTTTGCCTGCATGTATAGGAATTCCCGTGTTATTTGCTTGCATGTATAGGAATTCCCTTATTATTTGCTTGCGTGTATAGGAATTCCCATGCTATTTTAAGGGCTTATGTCCCCTCCCATGCTATTATAAGAGTTTTTGTCCCCTTCCTATGCTATTCCAGGAGCTTATGTTCCTTCCTATGCTATTATAAGGGGCTTTTCCGTGTGGTTTTTCTTTACTTGGTACCCATTAAAAACAAAATTTTTGTGTTAAATAAGTAGTTCTTATATCTTTTAAAAAAGCTTTAAGGGGTTTGAGACACTCTTTTGCCTGATTCCGTTTGATTTTTCTTTACTTAGTGCTCATTAAAAACTAAATTTTTGTGTTAAATAAGTAGTTATTGTATCTTTTAAAAGAGCTTTACAGGTTTTGAGAGACTCGGTTGTCTGATTCCGTGTGATTTTTCTTTAATTGGTGCCCATTAAAAAAGTTGCTAGCGAAAACCCCGGGTGGATGAGTTGAAATAAAAAATTTTAACAAGAAATGGCTGAAAAGTGTTTTGGGGGAGATGAGTCGATTGGCAGAAGGATGTATTAGCGAATTTAAAGTGGAGGGCGAGTTGCTAGCGAAAAAATCTAAGCTAATAGGGGTTTTTTTGACCGTAAACTCTAGTTTTTTGTAATAAAATTATGGAAAGTACAATTTGTTGGTTCATAGGTGAAACTTAAGTCCAGGTATGGATCAAAAAATAAACTTTTTCTGTAGAATCTGAGCTAATAAGGGTTTTTGACCATAAACTCTAATTTACCGCAAGAAAATTATGCAAAATACAATTTTCTCTTTCAAATACGACACTTATGTCCATTCTCTGCTTCAATTGTGGAAAAACCCATGTGAATGAGTTACAATAGAAATTTTTTAACAAGAAATGACTGTAAAGGGTTTTGGAGGAGATGGGTTAATTGGCAGAAGGATGTATTAGCGTAGTTATAGTGGAGGCCGAGTTGCTAGAGAAAAACCCGTTTGTATGAATTGAAATAAAAATTTTTAACAATAAATGTCTGAAAAGTGTTTTGGGGGAGATGGATTGATTGGCATAAGGATGTATGAGCGAAGTTGTAGTGGATGGGAAGTTGCTAGTGAAAAATCTAAGCTAATAAGGGTTTTTGACCGTAAACTCTAGTTTTTTGTAAGAAAATTATGTAAAATACAATTTGTTGGTTCATAGGTGAAACTTAAGTCAAGGTATGGATTTAAAAATAAACTATTTCTGTAAAATCTGAGCTAATAAGGGTTTTTGACCATAAACTCTAGTTTCCTGTAAGAAAATTATGGAAAATACAATTCTCTCGTTCAAATGTGAAACTTAGGTCAATTCTCTGGTTCAAATGTGAAACTTAAGTCCAGTTTCGGATACTCATAATAATGAGGACTGATGGTTCTAATTCAATATTTTTTTTTCATAAAAACAAACTATTTTTTTAAAATTCGAAATTATTCAACTTTTTTTTTTACGTATCTTACAATGACAAAATATGCTTACGGCTCTAACAATTGTACTCTGTGATTGGTCAGAGACACAATTTGGCTTTCCCACTGGCATTCTATGTCCGGATATCGACACTACCTAGTCTATTGCATGTATTAAATCAGTATTTTTACGCAGTAGAACGATAAACACATAAGTCATATCTTTTAAAAAGTGAAGATGGAGCATTTTAATAAAGTGTGTTCACATGTCAATGTTATTGTAGCATTGAATGCTGACAAGGAGAAGTATTTAAACTATGAAACAAGTAAAAATGGTAGCACTATTGGAAATCTATGTGTGCATTGTCATGACAGTAAGGAATTTAATTTCTTTGGAGTACCAAAAAATTCAACTCTTTTATGGTGGATATGCAAGAGTGAGATATCCAGAGATGATAGCACTCAAAGAAAATGCCAACATAAAAATAATAGTTGATGAAGAAGGACATCTTCTTGCCAGTGCTTGTGGTAACATGCTACCTATTGTTACACCCCATCGTCAACTTTTGAGTATTAGCATTCAACGGAAGATCAAAAGAAGACATGCATACTCTTCTACTAATATCATAAACCATATCTTGTCGACGTGTCGAAACTGTTACCTTTGTAAAAATAATGTTGTAATAGACGGTGAAATTGCCGGAAAAATAAAAAGGGCATTGGTAGAAAATATCACTAAGGAATATAAAGATGAATCGATGAAAAACAAGTAACAGCAAACTTCACTACCATTAATCAAACAATTAATGAAACAAATAATAGCAAAGATGAAGTGCATATTGAAAATGTGGATGACCCCCATTAGAAATGTTTTCACATGCTAGTGTTATTGTAGCATTGAATGCTGACAAGGAGAAGTATTTGAACTATGAAACAAGTACAAGTGGTAGCACTATCGGAAACGTATGCGTGCGTTGTCATGACACTATGGAATTAAATTTCTTTGGAGTACCAAAAAATTCAATTATACAAATGGTGGATATGGGAAAGTATCATTTCCAGAGATGTTAGTACTCAAAGAGAATGCCAACATAAAAATAATAGTTGATGAAGAGGGGTATCTTCATGCTAGTTCTATAGGTAACATACTACCTATTGATAGAAACTTTCGTCGGCTTTTAGGTATTAGCATTCAAATGAAAGCAATGAGGAAAAAGAAAGGCCTACTCTGCTACTAATATCATAAACCATATCTTGTCTACGTGCCTAAACTGTTACCAGTGTAAAAATAATGTGATAATAGACAGTGAAATTGCCAGAAAAATAAAATGGGTATTGTCAGAAAATATCACTATGGAATATAAAGATGAAACGATAAAAAACAAAGCACCAGCAAACGTTACTGGCATTGATCAAACAGTCAATGAATCAAATAATAGCAAAGACGAAAAGCATATTGAACCTGTTCATGAGACACCAGTAAAGACTGTGTATGATTCAAAATGGAATAATGATTATTCCACTGATTACGAACTAAGAGAAGACAATAACTACAATATCAAGAGAGAACATGGTGAACCATTTTATGGAACAGGTTCAAAATGTTCAAAGTTAATCATTGATATTAATAATGTATCATAATATATTTTTGTATTAATATTCTACATAACACTATTTCATTAAAAACATTACATTGTTATGTGTTCATTATTTTTTAGATTAAGCTATCCAGTAATGCTTTTATAATATCTATTAAAAACATTGACAATATAAAAAAAGGAACTTGCATACATCTATTGTCAAACAAATTAGATAACATTGTCCAAATCTAATTATCAAAATTAGAAATTATAGGTAAGTAAGTAAGCAATTAAGTAAGTAAGTGAAGTAAGTAAGTAAGTAAGTAACAAACTCTTTTTTGAATTCACCTCATGGATACACAATGCAGAAATTTCATTTAAGAAATTATGAAAAAATTGTAAGCAAGTAACAAAAATTGTAAGCAAGTAACAAACCCTTTCCTGAAGTCACCTCTCGGATCAAACTCTTTATTGATTCCACCTCTTGGATATACAGTACAGATACTTCATTAAAGAAATTATGAAAAAAATCGCAAGTAAGTTACTTTTTTTCTCTTTATCACAAACAATTTTCACTTAGCTCCATGATGTAGAAATTTAATTCAAGAAATTATGAAAAAATTCTCAGTAAGTAACAATTTCTTTCTTGAAGTCAACTCTTAGATACACAATACGGAAATTTCAGTCTAGAAATTATGAAATTATTTGTAGGTAAGTAACAATCTCTTTATTGATTTCACCTCTTGAATATACAGTGCAGATACTTCATTCAAGAAACGTGATTAAACACGTTTTTTGAAACTACATGCTATTTGCATGCCTTTCCTTGGCACCTTTCCAAATGAGCGGGGATTCCCACTGCTTCCTACACATTGCAAAAGTGAGCAGTACGAAAACTCCACGTTTTCAACCAGACTGGTTTTTTGGTTTTTTAGACAACACGAGAGACATGCAAAGTCGACATAGCTTTATTTAATTTTTTAAAATTAAATAAATTATGAAAAAATTATAATAAAGTAAAAAATTATTTATTTAATTAAAATAATGTTTATAAATTTTGAAAAATTCTCAGTAAGTAACAATTTCTTTCTTGAAGTCAACTCTTGATACACAATACGGGAATTTCATTCAAGAAATTATGAAAAAATTGTAATCTAAGTAGCAAATTCTTTCTTGAATTCACTTGTTGAATAAACAAAAAGACATTTCATTCAAGAAATTATGACAAAATTCTAATTAAGTAACAAACTCTTTATTGTTTTCATGAGTTAGATATATGATGTAGAAATTAAATTCAAGAAATTATGAAAAAATCGTAAATAAGTAGCAAATTATTTCTTGAATTCACATGTTGGATAAACAAAAAGACATTTCGTTCAAGAAATTACGACACAATTCTAAGTAAGTAACAAACTCTTTTGTTTTCACGAGTTATATAAACGATGTTGAAATTAATTTCAAGAAATTATGAAAAAAATCTCAGTAAGTAACCATTTCTTTCTTGAAGTCAACTCTTGGATACACAGTACAGAAATTTCATTCAAGAAATTATGAAAATATTTGTAAGTAAGTAACAAACTCTTTATTGATTCCACCTCTTGGATATACAGTACAGATACTTCATTCAAGAAATTATGAAAAAAATCGCAAGTAAGTAAGTAACATTTTTTTTCTCTGTCAACTCTTAGATACATAATACGGAAATTAAATTCAAGAAATTATGAAAGTATTTGTATGTAAGTAACAGTCTCTTTATTGATTTCTTCTCCTGAATATACAGTACAGATACTTCATTCAAGAAACGTGATTAAACACGTTTTGAAACTACATGCTATTTGAATACCTCTCCTTGGCACATTTCCAAACGAGCGGGATTCCCCACTGCTTCCTACACATTGCAAAAAGTGAGCAGTACGAAAACTCCACGTTTTCAACCAGACTGGTTTTTTAGACAACACACCCACAGAGATGACACACACAATAAGGAAATTTAATTAAAGAAATTATAAAAAAATATTTGTAAGTAAGTAACAAGCTCTTTATTGATTTCACCTCTAGAATATACAGTACATATACTTCATTCAAGAAAACGTGATTAAACACGTTTTGAAACTACATGCTATTTGTTTGCCTTTCCTTGGCACCTTTCCACACGAGCGGGGATTCCCCACTGGTTCCTACACATTGCAAGAAGTGAGCAGTACGAAAACTCCACGTTTTCAACCAGACTGGTTTTTTAGGGACCAATCAGGAGAGACATGCAAAGTCGACATAGCTTTATTTCATTTTTTTAAGGTTCATTTAGACGGGGGTACGTGCGCGCCCGGAACCTCGTCGAAATGAACCTACAAAAAATGAAATAAAGCTATGACGACGTTGCATATCTCTCCTGATTGGTCCCTCAAAAACCAGTCTGGTTGAAAACGTGGAGTTTTCGTACTGCTCACTTTTTGCAATGTGTAGGAACCAGTGGGGAATCCCTGCTCGTTTGGAAAGGTGCCAAGGAAAGGCATACAAATAGCATGTAGTTTCAAAACGTGTTTAATCACGTTTTCTTGAATGAAGTATCTGTACTGTATATTCAAGAGGTGAAATCAATAAAGAGATTGTTACTTACTTACAAATATTTTTTTTATAATTACTTGAATAAAATTTCCTTAGTGTGTGTGTAATCTCTGTGGCTGTGTTGTCTGAAAAAACAGTGCGGTTGAAAACGTGGGGCTTTCGTACTGCTCACTTTTTGCAATGTGTAGGAACCAGTGGGGAATCCCCAATCTTATTGAAAGGTGCCAAGCACAGTCATTCAAATAGTGTGTAGTTTCAAAACGTTTTTAATCACGTTTCTTGAATGAAGTATCTGTACTGTATATTCAAGAGAAGAAGTCAATAAAGAGACTGTTACTTACTTACAAATACTTTCATAATTTCTTGAATTTAATTTCCGTATTGTGTATCTAAGAGTTGACAGAGAAAAAAAATGTTACTTACTTACTTGCGATTTTTTTCATAATTTCTTGAATGAAGTATCTGTACTGTATATCCAAGAGGTGGAATCAATAAAGAGTTTGTTACTTACTTACAAATATTTTCATAATTTCTTGAATGAAATTTCCGTACTGTGTATCCAAGAGTTGACTTCAAGAAAGAAATGGTTACTTACTGAGAATTTTTTCATAATTTCTTGAAATTAATTTCTACATCGTTTATCTAACTCGTGAAAACAATAAAGAGTTTGTTACTTACTTAGAATTTTGTCGTAATTTCTTGAATGAAATGTCTTTTTGTTTATACAACAGGTGAATTCAAGAAAGAATTTACTACGTAGTTAAAATTTTTTCATAATTTCTTGAATTCAATTTCTAAATCGTAAATCTAACTCGTGAAAACAATAAAGAGTTTGTTACTTACGTAGAATTTTGTCATAATTTATTGAATGAAATGTCTTTTTGTTTATTAAACAAGTGAATTCAAGAAAGAATTTACTACTTAGTTACATTTTTTTCATAATTTCTTGAATGAAATTCCCGTATTGTGTATCCAAGAGTTGACTTCAAGAAATAAATTGTTACTTACTGAGAATTTTTTCATAATTTTTACACATGAGTTGACTTCAATAAATAAAATGTTACTTGCTGATAATTTTTTCATAATTTCTTGAATTTTTAAAAATGAAATAAAGCACTGTCGACTTTGTATGTCTTTCGTGCTGTCTAAAAAACCAAAAAACCAGTCTGGTTGAAAACGTGGAGTTTTCGTACTGCTCACTTTTTGCAATGTGTAGGAAGCAGTGGGGAGTCCCCGCTCATTTGGAAAGGTGCCAAGGAAAGGCATGCAAATAGTATGTAGTTTCAAAAAATGTTTAATCACGTTTCTTGAATGAAGTATCTGTACTGTATATTCAAGAGGTGAAATCAATAAAGAGATTGTTACTTACCTACAAATACTTTCATAATTTCTTGAATGAAATTTCCGTATTGTGTATCTAAGAGTTGACTTCAAGAAAGAAATTGTTACTTACTGAGAATTTTTTCATAATTTCTTGAATTAAATTTCTACATCATGGAGCTAAGTGAAAATTGTTTGTGATAAAGAGAAAAAAGTTACTTACTTGCGATTTTTTTCATAATTTCTTGAATGAAGTATCTGTACTGTATATTCAAGAGGTGAAATCAATAAAGAGTTTGATCCGAGAGGTGACTTCAGGAAAGGGTTTGTTACTTGCTTACAATTTTTTGTTACTTGCTTACAATTTTTTCATAATTTCTTAAATGAAATTTCTGCATTGTGTATCCAGGAGGTGAATACAAGAAAGAGTTTGTTACTTGCTTACTTACTTACTTACCTGCTTACGTACCTACTTACTTGCTTACTTACTTACCTACAATTCTTCATTCTGATACCTAGATTTCGACAATGTTGCCCCAGGTGTTTGACAATAGATGTAAGCAAATTCCTTTTCTTACATCGTCGATGTTTTAATAGACATTCTAAACGCTTGATGTGCTAGCTTACTCTAAAAAATAATTAAGACATAACAATGTAAGTTTTTAATGAAATAGTTTTATGTATAATATTAATACAAAAATATATTATGATACATTATTAATATCAATGATTAAATTTGAACATTTTGAACCTGTTCCATAAAATGGTTCCCCATGTTCTGTCTTGATATCGTAGTTATTGTCCTCTCTTAGTTCGTAATCAGTGGAATAATCATTATTCCATTTTGAATCATACACAATTTTTACTGGTGTCTCATGAACAGGTTCATTATACTTTTCGTCTTTGGTATTATTTGATTCATTGACTGTTTGATCAAAGACAGTAATGTGTGCTGGTGCTATGTTTTTCATCGTTTCATCTTTATATTCCATTGTGATATTTTCTGACAAAATCCATTTTATTTTTCTGGCAATTTCACTGTCTATTATCACATTATTTTTACACAGGTAACAGTTTAGGCACGTAGACAAGATATGGTTTATGATATTAGTAGCAGAGTAGGCCTTTCTTTTTCCTCTTTGCTTTCATTTGAATGCTAATACCTAAAAGCCGACGAAAGGTTCTATCAATAGGTAGCATGTTACCTATAGCACTAGCATGAAGATACCCCTCTTCATCAACTATTATTTTTATGTTGGCATTCTCTTTGAGTACTAACATCTCTGGAAATGATACTTTCCCATATCCACCATTTGTATAATCGAATTTTTTTGGTACTCCGAAGAAATTTAATTCCATAGTGTCATGACAACGCACGCATACGTTTCCGATAGTGCTATCACTTGTACTTGTTTCATAGTTCAAATACTTCTCCTTGTCAGCATTCAATGCTACAATAACACTAGCATGTGAACACTTTTCTAATGGGGGGGTCATCCAAATGTTCAATATGCACTTCATCTTTGATCTTTTTTGTATAAATAATTTTTTGATTAATGGTAGTGAAGTTTGAAGTCACTTTTTTTTTCATCGATTAATATTTATATTCCTTAGTGATATTTTATGCCAATGCCCTTTTTATTTTCACGGAAATTTCACTGTCTATTACAACATTATTTTTAAAAAGGTAACAGTTTCGGAACGTCGACAAGATATGGTTTATGATATTAGTAGAAGAGTATGCATGTCTTCTTTTGATCTTCCGTTGAATGCTAATACCCAAAAGTTGACTATGGGGTGTAACAATAGGTAGCATGTTACCACAAGCACTGGCAAGAAGATGTCCCTCTTCATCAACTATTATTTTTATTTTGGCATTTTCTTTGAGTGTTATCATCTCTGGATATCTCACTCTTGCATATCCACCATAAAAACAGTTGAATTTTTTTGATACTCCAAAGAAATTAAATTCCTTACTGTCATGACAATGCACACATATATTTCCAATAGTGCTACCATTTTTACTTGTTTCATAGTTTAAATACGTCTCCTTGTCAGCATTCTATGCTACAATAACATTGACATGTGAACACACTTTATTAAAATGCTCCATCTTCACTTTTTTAAAAGATATGGCTTATGTGTTTATCGTACTACTGTGTAAAAAATACTGATTTAATACATGCAATAGACTAGGTAGTGTCAATATCCGGACATAGAATATCTGTGGGAAAGCCACATTGTGTCTCTGACCAATCACAGAGTACAATTGTTAGAGCCGTAAGCATATTTTGTCATTTTAAGATACGTACAAAAAAAAAGTTGAATAATTTCGAAGTTTAAAAAAAAATAGTTTGCTTTTATGAAAAAAAAAATATTGAATTAGAACCATCAGTCCTCATTATTATGAGTATCCGAAACTGGACTTAAGTTTCACATTTGAATCAGAAAATTGACCTAAGTTTCACTTTTGAACGAGAGAATTGTATTTTCCATAATTTTCTTACAGGAAACTAGAGTTTATGGTCAAAAACCCTTATTATCTCAGATTATACAGAAATAGTTTATTTTTCAATCCATACCTGGACTTAAGTTTCACCTATGAACCAACAAATAGTATTTTCCATAATTTTCTTACAAAAAACTAGAGTTTACGGTCAAAAAACCTTATTAGCTTATATTTTTCACTAGCAACTTGCCCTCCACTATAAATTCGCTAATACATCCTTCTGACAATAAACCCATCTCCCCCAAAACACTTTTCAGACATTTCTTGTTAAAAATTTTTATTTCAACTTATCCACACGGGTTTTTCGCTCGCAACTCGGCCTCCACTATAACTACGCTAATACATCCTTTTGCCAATTAACCCATCTCCTCCAAAACACTTTTCAGTCATTTCTTGTTAAAAAATTTCTATTTTAACTCATTCACACGGGTTTTTCCACATTTGAACCAGAGAATGGACCTAAGTTTCACATTTGAACGAGAGAATTGTATTTTGCATAATTTTCTTACAGGAAACTAGAGTTTATGGTAAAAAAAACCCTTATTAGCTCAGATTCTACAGAAATAGTTTATTTTTCGATCCATACCTGGACTTAAGTTTCACCTATGAACCAACGAATTGTATTTTCCATAATTGTCTGTCAAAAAACTAGAGTTTACGGTCAAAACCCCTATTAGCTTAGATTTTTCGCTAGCAACTCGCCCTCCACTTTAAATTCGCTAATACATCCTTCTGCCAATCAACTCATCTCCCCCAAAACACTTTTCAGCCATTTCTTGTTAAAATTTTTTATTTCAACTCATCCACACGGGGTTTTCTCTAGAAACTTTTTTAATGGGCACCAAGTAAAGAAAAATCACACGGAATCAGACAACCGAGTCTCTCAAACCCCGTAAAGCTCTTTTAAAAGATACAAGAACTACTTATTAAACACAAAAATTTCGTTTTTAATGAGCACTAAGTAAAGAAAAATCAAACGGAATCAGGCAACAGAGTGTCTCAAACCCCGTAAAGTTCTTTTAAAAGATACAAGAACTACTTATTTAACACAAAATTTTTTTTTTTAATGGGTACCAAGTAAAGAAAAACCCCACGGAAAAGCCCCTTATAATAGCATAGGAAGGAACATAAGCTCCTGGAATAGCATAGGAAGGTAAAAAAAACTCTTATAATTGCATGGGGGGGGGCATAAGCTCTTAAAATATCATGGGAATTCCTAGACATGCAAGCAAATAACATGGGAATTCCTATACATGCAAGCAAATAACACAGGAATTCCTATACAAGCAAGCAAAAAAACGTGGGAATTCCTATACATGCAAGCAAATAACATGGGGGTTCCTATACAGGCAAGCAAATAACATGGGAATTCCTATACACTCAAGCCAATAACATGGGAATTCCTATACACGCAAGCAAATAACTTGGGAATTCCTATACATGCAAGCAAATAACAAGGGAATTTCTATACAAGCAATAAAATAACCTTGGACTTCCTATTCAAGCAAGCAAATAACATGTTAATTACTATACAAGCAAGCAAATAACCTGGGAATTCCTATACATGCAAGCAAATAACATGGGAATTCCTATACACGCAAGCAAATAACATGGGAATTCCTATACATGCAAGCAAATAACCAGTGAATATCTAGACAAGCAAGCAAATAACATGGGAATTCCTATACAAGCAAGCAAATAACATGGGTATTCCTATACAAGCAAGCAAATAACAATGGAATTCCTATAAATGCAATCAAATAACATTGGAATTCCTATACAAGCAAGCAAAATAACTTGGGAATTCATATAAATGAAAGCAAATAACATGGGATTTCCTATACAAGCAAGCAAATAACATGAGAATTCCTATACACACAAGGAAATAACTTGGGAATTCCTATACATGCAAGCAAATAACATAACTATTTCTTTTATTCAAATCCCAACCACAAATCAAGTTATCATATATTGAACAACCTCTGATTGGCTCATAAGAAATGCCCACGTCAAACGATACATTCATAGTGCAATTCTTATCAAAAACAAAAAGCTTTTTACCCCTTTTTCCAATGAGAGTTAGCTTTAGTAACGACACATTCCCAAAAAACTAGTCTTGACTAAAGGCAATTGTCCAAAAAATCAATCACGCTAGGACCCGGTATTGCGTACTCGTTCCTCTTTGAAATTGCGTAAATCCTCTTGACAAAGTATGTAATGACCGAGTGTAATGACCTGTTTACCTACCAGAAAAAACTGTTTGGTACGGGGGCGCCAGCAAAATGGTACCTTGGAATATACTGATATCTACTAAGCTTGGTTTTCTTTTATAAGGTTTTTGAATTGTTGTAATCCTTTGTCAAAATAGAGAATCATTTGTAATAATTGCAAATTTTCGTTTTTTGGGCCTTCCTACTGACATTATAAAACTGGTTGCGTTCAAGACTTTAAGCTTAATCACTTAGCGAGTGGATTTTATCTAAAAATTTTAAAATTTTCAAGTATTTGTCTAGTTTGAATTAAAACGTTAAATTTATTGCTCAGGTATCGTAAATATTTTTGCAGTTTGCATAATAGCTTTAGCAATTCTGAACTGAATTTCTAAATTATTTCAATTTTTTTTCATTTCTGAAAAAGACATAAAGATAGCACTCGTTTATAAAGATAATATTGGAAACTCAATAATCTTATTTATGCTATGCAGACATCATATAAGAAAATGCTTATATGATGTCATAAGAAATGCTTGTATGATGTACTAACATAGTACATGACATATTTTTCAAAAACAAAACTTAAGGCTCTTAACGAATTTCCTCAGACTTCTGACCTATCTCGATCGTTTTTTAATGCGAGAATATCTGAAGATACCAATTTTCCCGAAAAAATATGGAGCCATTTTCGAGAAAAAATACATACATATACAGTTATTGCTCGTTTATAAAGATAGTGTATATATATATATATATATATATATATATATATATATATATATATATATATATATATATATATATATATATATATATATATATATATATATATATATATATATATATATATATATATATATATATATTACATTGTTTTATTTTCAGATGAGTGATACGCTTATTCCCCCAAAACTAAGCCTAAGGAAAGCATCCATGACGGATGGTCTAGTTCAGCAGTTTGAACATACGTTACTACCGAGCATAACACCAAAATTAAGACTCTTAATGAATTTATTCAGAGTTTTGACCTATCTAGATCGTTTTGTTTTTTTTATGCGAGAAAATCCCAAGATACGTATTTTCCCGAAAAGATATAGAGCCGTTTTCGATAAAAAAAAAGTTCATAAATAAATACATACATATACAATTATTGCTCGTTTATAAAGAAAGTATATATATATATATATATATATATATATATATATATATATATATATATATATATATATATATATATATATATATATATATATATATATATATATATATATATATATATATATATATATATATATATATATATATATATATATATATATATGTATATATATATATATATATATATATATATATATATATATATATATATATATATATATATATATATATATATATATATATATATATATATATATATATATTTATTACATTATTTTATTTTCAGATGAGGATACGCTCATTCCTCCAAAACTTAACGTAACGAAAGCGTCCATGACGGGTGGTCTAGTTCAGCAGTTTGAACATGCGTTACTACCGAGCATAACACCAAAGACTACATTTGTCCTAACAATTCTTTCGATGGTGGTAAGGATTCAAGTCATCAAACTGTTGTTTTTATTTTGTCCTCGAATCCATCACTCTAATACAGTATGCTAATGATTTGCGTGTACTATAAGGAATAGTTTGATAAAGAAAATGAAGCCTGTCTGTATGAGAATGGTGCACTTTTGACGGTTTTGATATAGAATGGCTATTTACAAAAGAATGCATAATTTTGAGAACAATTATAAAATTCAAAAATGATAATAAGCTACATAATAGAAATAGTAAGGTAGTGCGAAACAGCTTAAGGAACACATTGAGATTATTTGATGAAAGAAAGTGATCATTTTCTGATAAGGAGAATGTAGTTTGGGACTTTAATCCATTGCTAAAATTATTTTTGTCTAAAACCTTAATTTTCTGATATTGATGGCAGTGGGAAAAGTAGATACTATTGACATGTTGGAATAGTGCGTAGATCAACCGATAATTTAAATGTTAGATAGACAAAAGATGCCGGACAACAGATTTAAATATACCTCATGTAGGCTAAATGGGTCGACATAGTTGCTAGTACATTGACCTTCTATCAGCATAACTTTAAGCCTGAAATTTTTAGAAAGTGGACATAGTTTCGCTCAACACTGACGGTCTACTGACGGCCTAATTTACACATTATATAAAGGATGTCAATTTTGAAAATCGAATTATTTTTTAGTTTCGACCGCACTCACCTCGTGATTTTCTTTTATTGATAATGAAAGAGCCGGTATGCATCATTTTTTTTTACCTCGTTGCATCGCGAATTTAAATGAGTTGGTTTTCTTGTTTTGTTCGTGGCTTTACTCCATTTCATAAGAATTACATATAGTCCTACTCCAGGGGTTTTAAATGAGAAGCATCACCCACAGGTTTCTAAAAAATTAAACTGACTGATGGCATTTATTATTTACTATTCTGGCATTAAAAAATTAGACTCTTGGCTCTTCACGTTTCCCAAAAAACTCTTGGCTCTAGGAACTTTCTAAAACATAAGAATTTGCTGAATCCCCAAAATATGACAAAAAAGGTTTTGGTCATTCCTTACTTTAATAATGCTCACTTCTGGTTGCCAAATTGGCTAAATCGAGTGTTAAATACCCCAAAATATTCTTCTTACTTAAATACTTAATAAATTCGAAAACAAGTTTGCACACCTTTGAATGTAAAATCTCTTACACCTTATTCCTTATTCCTTAATCTCATTCCTTACTTTAATAATGCTCACTTCTGGTTGCCAAATTGGCTAAATCGAGTGTTAAATACCCCAAAATATTCTTCTTACTTAAATACTTAATAAATTCGAAAACAAGTTTGCACACTTTTGAATGTAAGATCTCTTACACCGGAAATACATTTGTGCTAGATGATTGATATACTTCTATCATAAGGAGCAATAATTTTACAGGTTTTTTTTTAAGAGTTAATTGAGTTTCAACTGAGTCACTCATGTGTCGCGCAGATAGACATAGGCTATACAGAAAAATTAGTTTTGGAGGGGAGGGAGTGGTAGGGGACGAAAGTTTTATGGGTGCAACTTTTGAAAAATGCAAAAACTGTCAAAAAAAAATATATAAGAAATTATAGTTAATATCTCAAGATTACGGTGGGGGTGTGGGCGTGGTAGGGGGTCTGTTTCATCGTAAGCACATAGTATCCACAAAGTCTAAATAACTGTTTATCTTTTGTAGCCCATATTGTTTGCCATTATACGGCGGCGTAATAGTCACGTCTTCCTAGAAAGTGTTGTTGCTTGCTCTCTTTCCTCGTTTTTGTTTGGCTGGCACGTTCACGAAAAAGCTATTTTGCTTCCTGTGCTACCTCTTACGTAAGTACTCATAATCTATTACTCACTAACAGTGAAAACATAGTAGCTACGGAGAATAAGATTTTTGGTGCTTCGGCATGGCACCCTTAGTTTTTCTAGGACTTTTTTTTATATTTCTAAACGAAAAGTATTCCGAACATTATTTTTAACACGGTGTTTTGTATTTGTTATAACATCAGTGATAACATTTATAGTAATTTCTATTCATTTTAGTTTTCATTTTCTATCACAGTAATTTTTGTGTGACTATTTCTGCTTATTTTAGGTTTTAGTATTGATCTTGGCTTGAAAACATTTCTTTGAAAACGTTTTTATTAATCATTTACTGATCGTTGTTAACTGACATGGTTTTATGTAGGACTTAATCGATATTTACAAAAATATTTCAGCTTTTCTGCTTAATAACTTAGATGTTGAATTAGAATTTAAATATTCAGTCAAAACATTCGGTAAGCGGTTGTTTTGCGCGATCATTTTTGGTAGTATTTTTTACCATGAAGTTTGGGTTGGATGGGGAGAGGGATTTTCAATCTCAAGGATTGAAGATCTGCATAATTTTTGGCCTTCTATAGTGTTTAATTCATTCTGAACTCCATCCTGTTGACGCCTTTGAACATAAACATAATCCATGGTTTTATTTAATGAATCTTTTCATGTTCTGTTGTAGCTGCTAGAGTGTTTAAATAAATGTTTATCTAGGTTATTGTATAGTTCTAGACCTTTCTAGACGTATCTGCCCCTGTTTGAATACCCTGTAAGCACAATTACAGTGCTTAAACAGATAACTCACTCCCAGCAAAATACTTGGGCCGATGTGATCCTTAGTTACATTGGTTATCTAACAAAACTCGCCCGCCCGGGCAATTTTGCGCAATGTCATTGGATTGAGTAACTCTCCGCCAGCGCTGGGATTGGACAACGTTCCGCCCGTGCAATGTCACTGGCTATCGTCAGTCTTTAGGAAGGCAAATCATCTGATCGGACGGCTTTTGATGTTTGCAACAATGTTGAAGTGAGGTATCTGGTGATACCTAATAGATAATCTGTGGTGTAAGTACCAAATTAAGTGGCAATGCAAAAGAATCGATTGTTTTGCGTTAAGAATCAACACAAATAAACTTTTCCCCCAAAATTATTTGTCCTCATGAAGGTCCAGTCTACATACCATAAAAGTTTCAAGCCAATGGTTGAAAATCAGTTTCTAGCCTTTTTTTGGGCGTTACAAATCGATACAATCCAATTTTTTATTATTTTTCCTACTGAGTACTCTTTGTGCAGTTCAAATGCACAGAACGTTGCAAGCCGATCGAATACAAACCCACATTGGACCTATATCAGACGTCACAAATCCGTACAAACAATTATCTTCCACTTTTTCTGGTCTCCGTAAGTGCCTTTGTTCGTGTCTTCATGCCCAGTAAGTTTCTAGTCAATCGACACAACCAATAGTTTCCAACTATTTTGTTGAAAACTTCCCTTGGTTCTGTCTATATGACTTGTAAGTTTAAGACAATCGGAGAAATACAAATCTTTGGCTCCGTTTCAGGTGTCCCAAGTCGACACATCCATATTTCAAAATGTTTTGTGTTTATTAAGTTCCACCTGGCCCTTTATACATGCAAATTGTTTTTCAAGCCATAGACGAAAGAAAGTCCAGCCATTTACGGGCCTCACGAATAGATACAGCTAAATTAGTTTTAAATTTATTTTCTGCGTTGCGGTCAACTTTTAACGGCCCCGTTGTTGGTCCAATAACTTCTTTTGTTCTGGGCTGATTGAAAATAAAGTCCTGGCCAATCAGATAAAAATTTTTGGCCGATTAACGGATGAACCAAAAAAAATGTTTTCAAATTTGTATGTGTATTGTACTATTGTTGTCCACATGACCCAAGAACTTGCAAATATAAGTTTGAAGTTGACCGGAAAATTTTATCTTTGGCCCCTTTTTTGGCCCTATTGGAATAGAATAGAATATATTTATTACTACAATAGCTGAAGCTAACATGAGCATGTCAATTTTTTTAAAAAGAAGACGAAGCAAAACAAGGATCAAGAAAAAAAATACAAAAACAGCAACATCAAAAATTTAAGTAGCTAGTACTGCTTAAAGGTGGAGAGATTAAAATGAGTCTTAAATAGAATATATATATGTCAAGAGTCGGGCCACATGGTTCATGATTATAATAGTGACCATGTGTTATACAGGTTACATAAATTAAGAATATAAATGGATATAAAATACTTATAAAAGGTGCGTCATGTACACAATAAAGTGAATAATGCCCAACATAAAAATAAGTTCAAAAACATTTACAGGCAAATCCCTGGATAAACTACATCAAACATTAAATATTAAATACTTCCCAAGGTGATATTATTAAAATTCTGAGTAAAATAAGGGGCAAATTATGTACGATATCTCTTGGTACTTCAGACTGTTTAAGCCATTAATTGTAGACAAGTTTGTTTTATTTTGTCGGTGTCTAGTGTCTGGTCCTTCAGTAGGGGGGCTCTCAAGGTCGGGTAATAAACTACGGTGAGTTGGAGAGTTCAAACGATTTAATCCAAATTGATATGTCGAATAATGTCTACGACTATCAAGTGAATTCATTCCGATGGGGCTCGTGGCCTCCAACCTTGGAATATGTTTGTACACTATGGCTCCCTTGTCCTTGAGACTCACGGATGTTTTTCAGGCCCTCCCTTGGAAAAAGCATTTTGAGTGTGTGCGTAAGCTGGGACCCCCTTGGCGTAAGGACTTGCAGATATGAGTTTCAAATTAATAAAAAAAAATTGGGAGGGTCTGTTTTTGGGCCCTATTTTGGGGGGCTGTGACCCCATCCTATTTTGTTTTGTATATTAGGGTCCTCTAGTGTGGGGGATTTGCTTATATAATTTTTAAACTGATCAGAGATGAAAATTTTGTTTGGGCACTTATAAGTAATAAAATGGAAGATAAAGGACATGAAAATTGGAATACCACAGTTTAACCATAATAAATAATTGCAAAAGTGGACAAACACTTTTGAGTACACTCTTTTGTGAGGACTAGAGAAAAAAATCCCCTTCCTCCTCTCACAAAATTCTAAGTACTCTTGTTTCCTTCTCCCCACTGGAGAATGAACTTTCCCTGAAATTCCAACTCGATCCCTCGGCAATGAGAAAAACATGGTGTCATGACTAAACTATGGATAAAATTATTCAGCTTGCTACTGACTGGATCCAAAAAAAATATAAATGTTTTACTTTTGTAACTTTCATAAATCAAGTAATATTAACATTTTGATTACTAAATATCAGTATATGTATATTAAACTGACAATGCACATTCATTTGTATTTTTTTCAGTAAAGTGCAAATTATATTCTGGCCTTGGGAAGGCATGGGGGTTTTGAGCCCAACTTATGTTAATTTCTGCTCGTTTTGAGTTTGACTCGGTTATTTATTGTAATTTCTGTTCGTTTTGGCTTTCATTTATTTATCAATGCTGATTGGTGGTAGTTTCACGCTTGGTAGATTATTTGATTTTAGTTTTGCTCATTTTTTGTTTAATGGAGTTCTTTACTTTTCTTTGAAAAACTTATTTTGTGGAAAAGGTTTTTTTTTATTAATTTCTGTTCGTTTTATATTGACATAGTCTTTTCAGAGAAAAATTAAATAATTTTTTTAATCTTTTGGTTTTTTTTTTCAGAATTTATAGTTTGGCCTGCTATTTGTATACTGGAGAAAAAATTTCAGCAATTTTTAACAACATACACCCTTTTAAAAATCTGGACACAAATAGTAGTGTTTAATTTAGTTTCATACCTCCTCTAGTTGACGTGAAATAGAAAACTTGATACCATTCGCAAAAAAATCTGTTTACTTTCTCTTATAGCTTGGACAGAGTTACGCTATTTTGATTCGGTTAAATTTAAAATCAGAAGTAGCCCCGACAGTTTGAACATGATAACCTCAGTCGTTCTTGGGATACTGCTGATATGCCTTATTGAGAATTAGCATTAACACAGTGACTTTTGATTTAATCTTATGGCAATATTTATTTTTTAAACATACAGTCAAAGGAAAGGGTGGGCATGGGAGGGGGATTGGTCGTCCACCAATCATTATCGAATATCAATAAGGGTATCAACCCTTCCTATTTTCAATTGAATAAACCCTTTTCGATGTTTCTACCGAAAACTTCTTTGATACGAAGTGCCTTGGTCTAAACAACAAGAACAAAATAATACATTATACCCACATTCATCTTTGTTATAAAAATTTCAAAGTTTCCAATCACTTTTGACTATTAAAAAGGGCACTAGGCCTTTCGATTTCCAATCGAATGAGCCCCTTTTGACTTTCTACGACAACACTTTCTATAAACACCTTATATGTCCTCCAGGCATAAATTATAACCCTTACCCGAAGGGGTGTGAGGGTGGTTGTCATCCTCTAAGAACTAATTTCCAGAACTTTCAACTACGTTAAAAAAATGACTATCTAAAATTTTGATTGGATGTGTCTAGGAAAATGGTGGGCGTGAGAAGGGCGTTAGTCGCTCTACTATCACTTTCGACTATTAAAAAAGGCACTAGCCCTTTCAATTTCCAATCAAATGAGCCCTTTTGAAGTTTCTACGACAACGCTTTCAATAAAAACCTTATATGCCCCCAGGAAGTAACTTACAACCCTTGCCCTGAGGGCTGGGGGGGGGGGGGGGTTGTCATCCTCAAAGACCAGATTTCACGAACTTTCTGCAATGTTGAACAAAATGGTTATCTGAAAATTTTGATTGGATATGTTTGGGGGAATGGTGGGCGTGAGAGGGGTTTAGTTACCCTCCAATCACTTTCAACTATTAAAAAGGGCACTAGCCCTCTAAATTTCCAATTGAATGAGCCCCTTTTGAAGTTTTTATGACAACTCTATCTATAAGAACCTTATATGCCCCCAGGACATAACTTACAACCTTTGCCCTGGGGGCCCTGGGAGGTTTGTTATCCTTAAATACATAATTTCCAGAACTTTCAACTACGTTGAACAAAATGGATATCTCTGAACTTTAATTGAATGTGTTTGGGGAAATGGTGGGCGTGAGAGGGGGGTTAATTACTCTCCACTCACTTTCGGCTATTGAAAAGGGCAATTTTAATTTCCAATCAAATAAGCCCCTTCTCAAATTTCTACAACAACTTTCTATATAAACCTTATATGTCCCCAGGGCATAGCTTACAACCCTTGTACTGAGGGCTCTGATGGGGTTATCATTTCCAGAACTTTCGACTACGTTGAACAAAATGCATATCTCAAATCTTTGATTGAATGTGTTTGAAGAAATGGTGGGCATGAGAAGGGGGTCAGCAGCCGTCCATTTATTTTCTACTATTAAAAGGGCATTGGCCCTATCAATGTCCAACTGAGAAAGCCCCTTTTTTAATTTCTACAACATCGCTTTCTATAAAAACATTATATGCCCCCAGGGCATAACTTACGACCCTTGTCATGAGGGCTGTGGGGGTGGAGGGGTTATCGTCCTTAAAGACCTAATCTCCAAAACTTTCAACTACGTTGAATAAAATGGTTGTCTGAAAATTTTGATTGGATGTGTTTGGGGAAAAGGTGGGCTTGAGAAGGGGGTTAGTTGTCCTCAAATCGCTCTTGAGACTATTAAACAGGGCACTAGCCCTTTGAATTTCCAATTGAATGGGCCCTTTTTCAAGTTTCTACGACAAATATTTCAATAAAAACTTATATGCCCCCAGGGAATAACTTATAACCCTTGCCCTGAAGACTGTGGGCGGAGTGTTCTGATCAAAGGTATAATTTCCAGAACTTTGAACTGCTTGGGACAAAATGGATATCTAAAAATTTTTAGTGTATGTTTTTGTGGAAATGGTGGGCATGGAAAGGTTGTTAATTGCCCTTCAATAACTTTCGACAATTAAAAAGTGCACTAACCGTTTCAATTTCCAATCGAATGAGCCCTTTTTGAAGTTTCTACGACAACGCGTTCTATAAAAACCTTATATGCCCCAAGGGCATTACTTACAACCCTTGCCCTGAGGGCTGTGGGGGGTTTGTCATCCTCAAAGATTTAATTTCCAGAACTTTCAACTACGTTGAACAAAATGACTGTCTTAAAATTTTGATTGGATGTGTTTGAAGAAGTGGTGGGCGTGAGAGGAGGGTTAGTTGCCCTTCAATTACTTTCGACTGTTAAAAAGGGCTATTGCCCTTTGAGTTTCAAGTTGAATGATCCTTTTCCGAAGTTTCGACAGGAAATTCTTCTACAAGAACGTTGTATGTGTCCAGGGTACAAATTAGAACCTTAGCCCTCAGGGCTGTGGGGGAGTGTCCTCCTCAAAAACATAATTTCTATCTGGAAATCAACTACGCTGAACAAAATTGCTATCTGAAAGTTGGGATTGGATATGTTTGGGGAATAGGTGGGCGTGAGAGGGGGGTTAGTTGCCCTCAAATCACTTTAGACTCTTAAAAAGGGCACTAGACCTTTAAATTTCCAATCAAATTAGCCCTTTTTCAAGTTTCTACGACAAAGATTTCAATAAAAAAATTGTATGCCCCCAGGGCATAACTTATAACCATTGCCCTGAAGACTGTGGGGGGATTACCCTGCTCAAAAGTATAATTTCCTGAACTTTAAACTGCGTGGAACAAAAAGGCTATCTCAAAATTTTGATTGGATGTGTTGGGGAAGATTGTGGGCATCGATGGGATGTTACTTGTTTTTCAATGAATTTTGAAAATTAAAAAGGATACTAGCCTTTTCAATTTCCAATGGAATGAGCCTTTTTTGAAGTTTCTATGACAACGCGTTCTATAAAAACCTTATATGCCCCCATGGCATAACTTACAACCCTTGCCCTGAGGGCTGTGGGGTGTTATCCTCAAAGACCTAATTTCCAGAACTTTCAACTACGTTGAACAAAATGGCTATCTTAAAATTTTGATTGGATGTTGTTGGGAGAAATGTGGGCGTGAGAGGGGGGTTAGGTTCCCCCAAATCACTTCCGAGTACCAAAACGCGCACTAGCCCTTTGAATTTCCAACGAGTTGGGCCTATTTTAAAGCTTTGAAAGGAATGCCTGCCACATAAACATTACATGCCTCCAAGGCATAACATACAACCCACGCCCTGAATGCTGTGGGGGAGTGTCCTCCTCAAAAATATAATTTCTGTCTGGAAATCAACTACGCTGAACAAAATGGCTATCTCAAAATTTTTATTGGATGTGTTTCGGGAAATGGTGGGCGTGGAGCGGGTGTTAGTTTCCTTCCATTCACTTTCGACCATTAAAAGGGCACAAGCCACTCCGATTTCCAATTGAATGAGCCCTTTTCGAAGTTTCTACGACAATTTCTTCGATACGAAGTGCCCAGGTCTAAAGGAAAAAATAATAAATAATACATTGTGCCCACATCGTTCTTATATGCCCCAGGGCATAACTTAAAACCCTTGCCCTTAGGGTTGTGGGGGAGTGACCTCCTCAAAAACAAATTTTCTATCTGGAAATTAACTACACTGAACAAAATGGCTCTCTTAAAATTTTTATTGGATGTGTTTCGGGGAATGATGGTCGTGGGGGGCTAGTTGCCCTCCAATCGTTTTCGATTATTAATAAGGGCACTAGCCAGTCCAATTTCCAATCGAATGAGCCATTTTCGAAGTTTCTACGACAATTCCATCGACACGAAGTGCCCTGGTCTAAGACCAAGAAAAAAAAACAATACATTGTGCCAACATCGTTCTTTACTTAGGCAGCGCTCATGCGCTGCCTCTGACAATAGCTCTGATCCATGATTAATTTCTTCATTTTGCTCCTCATACGGCTCGTGTAAACCAATTTTCTCTTTGAGCAGCTAAATGGGAAATTTTTCAGACTCGTCATACAGTTCCGACTTATTAAGATTTTATTTATTATTAACAAGATTTGTTTATAAATACAACAAAACACGAAACGTTCAGCAACAAACTTCAATTATCCCCCCCCCCCCCCCCTCCGCAAGTGTCTATGACTGAGAATGCAGGGAGAAAGAACAAAAACAAACAAAATACAAAAAAAGAAAAAAGGAGAATAATGAAAACACATACACACACACACAAAATGGAAATATCAATCAGCCGCTCACCACTATGCGCCGAAAACAAACCGGAGCGAAGTGCCGTGTCGAATAAACAAAACAGCACACCATTCCAACTTGTACCAGAGACTTCGACCGCATGTGCGTATTACAGAAAAGAACGAAAAGGAAAGATAGAAACAAAATTTAATAAATTAAGCAGATATCAAAAATATTTTTAAAATCCTTTTAAAGGTACTAAACGGCATATTTAAAGGCACTTTTTTGCGAATTCAGGTAAAGTATTCCAGACAGACTGACAAGTAGTCAGGGGGTTGAAATAGGATCTGGTTGATGGACTGAATGGAATTCGAATATTATTATAATTTCGAAAATAATGTGTAGGGCAGTCAGAGATTGGAGACGGTCTAGTTTTAAGGGCTGGAGGAGGGTCATTGTGTAATAAAAAAAAAAAAAAAAAGACACACATGAAACAGTATACAGTGAATTCAAATCAAGCAACGGCTTATTAATAGAATTATTTTATCAAAGTTAAGGTTCCTTGCTTTGTTATATATCCTAGAGAGCGATATCAGAAGAGAAGGAAATGCTGCCATCCATATAGTGGGGAAATGAGTAATGTAAGGTTAAATCAAACTTTTAAACAAAAATGTTATAATCAACCCTGGAAAAACATGTCTGATCTTTCTAAGAATCTCGAGATTCCTCGATATCTTCATTTTAATTTGACTTATATGATGCCTGAAGGAGATATATCTTCAAGCAAAGTACCCAGGAACCAAACACAACGATCACTAGGTCCACCGTTTGAATGCCTTGAGAGAAAAACTTCATGTTGGGGGCAAGCCTTAGAAATTCGGTAGAAAGTCAGGAAGCTTGACTTAGCAGCGTTTGATACCAGACAATTAGCATCAAACTACTGAAATGGTCTTTCAAATAATTCGCTCAACTTAATACGGATCTCGGGCTCCGCTCTGACAGAAGTACAAAGGGTACTGCCGTCAACCAAGGCAACTAGAACGTCGCCCCAGTTGATGGAAATCTACATTTGTTGGCATGGAAAGATCCAGGGTGACTTAGACGACAATAAGCTGTTTTTTCTTGGTTCATAACCGTAAAAACAAAATCATTAACATAAATAAAAACAGAACTGACCTTAGAACAGAGCCTTGTGAGACCCCGAACTCAAACTGGGACGCTAAGCGAAAAAGAGGATCCACAGAAATAACCCTACCAGGTAAATAAGAATCAAACCAAGTCCTGGCATTCCCTCTTGTACCGTGACGAGACATTTTAAAAAGTAGAATTTGGGGGTTCAAGGAAACAGAAGCTTTTCGGACGTCCAAAAATATAGCGGCTGGAATCAGACCTGAATCATGAGTCGAATGTAGAGAATTTAAAGGAGTAGCACAAATGATCAGTTATGCTTTGCTCAATAGCCAAACTGAACAGTATGAAAAAAAATCCTTAACTTCTAAAAAGGAAAGTAGACGGGAAAGCATAGCCTTTTCAAAAAAAAAATCCCAAATATAGACAATGAAGATATCGGCTGATAACCAGCTGGATCATTCCGAAGCCCACCTTTATATATAACAATCACTCGAGTTCGCTTAAGTGAACTGGGAAAAATTCCATTTTCAAAAGATAGATTTAGTATTCCCGTCCAAGGGAGATATAATTAAAGGAAGAATGAATTTCCTTACCTTGGTGGGTGTATAATCAGAACCAGAAGACGCTGAACCTTTTAACCCATTGAATAATCTACTCATCTCAATCCCAGAATTAGCCTTCTGGGCCATCGATTCCAAGCAAGTTGGATCCAGATAAAGGCGTCTAGTTTTTCAAACCAAAGAACCATAAATGTTCCTATAGTTTTTGAAACGTTGAAGGCGAGCAATAGCTGTGCTTGATGATGACTTTGTTGACTTGTAAGATTTCCAAAAGGGATTTTTTCTTCTCCAGCTCTTGAGAAGGAAATGGGTCATCCATGGATTTAAGGAAATAAATCTTTTAGAACTGGAACCAGAAGTAGACGTAGCACGTACATGACGATAGACGTTTTGACAGATTCATAAAGGAGTCAAATTGAACAAAAATCAATATATTCTTAGCACTAAAAATCTCACCATCATCTTCTGACTAAATACAGAAAGGATCGAAAAATGGTCCGATAGATCATTTACTAGTACAAAATTCTTCCACAAATTGAGAGAAGGGAAAATATTATATATCAAGGTAATAGTTACATGCCATAGTCGTTGTTAGACGTGTCGACGTGCGAACTTTTGGTAAGGTTCTAATTGTGGGCAGAGATGATAGAAAATACACTGCCACTGAATATGGAAGATCAAATAAATTAAGGATGGCATCTTCCATTATTATAAGATCAAGCCAACGAGTTCGTATTGTCCCCGAAAGCTCGTCAAGGATCTGCAGAAACGGAGAGATGGAGCCACTTCGAAATTGGCACAGCAACGAGACACTTCCGTCTTTTCCCTGAATTGAAGAAGGGGCTAGGGGGGGGGGGGACATTATTTCCAAACTGAAGGAGCACAAAAAAAACATCAATCCCCAATTCAAATCATCGAGGAAAGCATTTTATAAAAAGAGTATTACAAAACATTTCGAGAAACATGGCAAAGTTACAAAAAATAGTGCTTGTATTTTACATAATTTCAAGACCACACTGACCCAGGGTGACAATACGAGAAAACGTAGGAAAGCGTGAAAAGGTTATTTACTGTCAGTGAAGAAAAGAAGGGAAACGTAAATCTTTCGACTGAGACCTCCGCTCAGTTGTTATCAGTTCAAAAAGAAGAATAAAAATGTAGGTATAAGTCCACGAGACGAGATAAAAAGACAAATCTAAAAAAAAAAAAAAAATGAAAATGAGGATCACCTTCTCGTGGAAACGGTAAATCACCGCGCTTATCCTTGTTTTCTCGTATTGCCCTTGTATTACGGTGCTTATTCGAAATTTTATTTTCCAGATCCGAGTGTACTGACTTTGTTCTAAGTTTTGATGTTAGTCCACAGGCAACGCTTATGAACTTGAATCTATGGTACGAAAAAGCATCAATAAATTCAAGGTGTAGAACTGAGCACTGAGAATGGTGGGCAGTAGTCGCAATACGTCCAAGAAAACATGAATAACAATTTCCTTTTCTTTGATACTCTTTCCCTTTAATAATAATTTGTTTTTATTGTCCTGTAGAAGTATGGATTGTAACTGATCATTCATTTCAGGATCTTGGCATGTGTAGATGAGGCATTCATTAAGCCATTCATTATTCTGAGCATCACTGGGCATATTTCATTATTTCCACTACTTTTTACGGCATTCGAGTCAGTCTTCAAGGTCTTACTAGTTTCATTTTATTCATGTTTTAGTGTCAGCTGCTTGTCAATATTACATTTCAAGAACAAAGGATTCTTTGACTTCTTAAGGGAATATTTGAACAAATTTGAGCTGTTTTACCTCTTGGGTCTTGTCCCTGTTGCTTTACATGAAGTGTTTATGTATAAGCTGACAGGACTACATGATCAAATGCCATTTTTGCCTTTATTAGTCATGTCCTTTTATTGTGGTATAGGTATATTTTATTGTTGGATTATTTTGTTAGTTAGGCTATTCGCAAGGAAAAAGTCAAAAACTGAATAGTTTTTATTCTGTTTAATATAATTTTAATAAAAATAATTTTGAATATCTTTTATTTTATCCTCGTGTGTGAAATTAGGGTCTACTATTTCAAGCTTGAAACCTTAGGAAGGAATTGAGGAAGTGTCTGGATTTTTTGGAATCCTTTGAGGAAGGTTTTGCTGTAAAAGTACGCGTAAAAACAATTGAGTGAAGGCTAATGGGAGAGAATTTCTTTAAGGTGCTGGCATGCAGTAACTAAACTTGCTTTAATTATCTTTAATTATCTAAACTTACTTACTTTAATATGTTGTTATTGATTTTAAATTTACTACTTTCTTCTCTCGTTTGCTATTTGCCATATATTTTTTAAGTGTATTATCTGGATTTCTTATTTTTCTATAAGTCCAAGCTCAGTTGTTTTAAATTCTATCAGGTGATATACTTGAACCGTAATTTTTCCGTGATCATTTATAGAAAACTCAGGCTATTTCATAATATTTGTAGAAAACTCAGGCAAACTCAGGCCTTCAGAAATTAAAGAATAACGTCGAAGTAAAATGCGAAGCTTTTAAAATGTTAGTATAATTTTCTTACTTGTAGAGTTTTGTGTTACCAATTTCAACAGTTTCACGAACTAGATTCAAGGCAAACTTAGGACTAGCCCTGCCTTTCGTCTCTTGTACACCCAGAGTATCGTGTATCCCTTTATCGGGGGGAAAAGGCTAAGTATGAAGAAAAAACGGAAAATGTAAAAGATTAAAACGAAAATAAATTCAGTCCATGATGTATGATACTGGCGAAAGATAAACTACTTCATTATTAAATTAAGATTAGATTTGTAACTTGTTATAATCAAAAATTGGTTTTATTTATTTCCAAAGCAATATATGAATAGCTTAGAAATAGCTGTTATCAATGGGCGGAAAGTTTTGAAATCAACAGTTCCCACGCAATTTTTCTTGAGT
Organism: Artemia sp. Qi Xiang Cuo; assembly: GCF_049724085.1. Taxonomy (NCBI): domain Eukaryota; kingdom Metazoa; phylum Arthropoda; class Branchiopoda; order Anostraca; family Artemiidae; genus Artemia; species Artemia sp. Qi Xiang Cuo. The sequence continues at coordinate 41,407,727 of NC_142798.1, read as the reverse complement.
GGAACTAAAAGAAATGGACGTTTAACCACATCCCTAAGATTAATACATTTGGTAAGAGATGATAAACTGGTCTAGTGAGGGAGCTGAACTTTGAAAAGCATTGCTCAGCTAAGACCTAATTAAATATGTTATCTTGATTGCCGTCCCTCCAACACACAAAACACTGATGCCTAGAATCTGCCTATCAACCTCCACCGCTTTGCACTTTATCGCTTTGCACAAAGTCAGACTTGCTCATTTTTGCACCAAGTCAAAGTTTAGTTCTTTTTGTACTAAGTGAGGACTGAGTTTGTTATGCTCCGAGTCCCAAAATTAATCCGTTTTTACACTGTTTCAATACTTAGCTCATTCAAAGCTTAGCTCAATTTTTCGTCAAGTCAGGACTTGTTCATTTTGGACCGAGTCTGCCCGTAGCTTGGAACTAGCTCGTTTTACACTGATTTAAAGTTTAGCGTTTTTTTGCACTGGTTCATTCCGCAACTGGGTTTGGCTAGTGTTTGTACGGAGATTGATAATCCTTGCATGATTTCGGGTTAAACAAGGTGCAGGACGCCTACGTTACTGCTAAGAAGGACACAATGTACATTGCGGAGCGTGGCCACATATGTACATCTAAGTTCAAGTTCTTTAATTTTCATACTAATTTCACTGCATGACAAATTAAAAGTATAAGAAAATAAAATATTTACGGAAGGTGCCTAAAATGTGATTTATACTCAAAAACTAGCCCCCTTAAGCAACAACAATAACAAATAAATAAATAATAGTATAAAAGTAATGAAAAAAAGGGATAATTATAAAAATAAAAATACCCAAGATGAAAAGACAATGAGACACCACGTTCAAATCGCAACCCATATTCCAAATCAAATATTAACCTTATTATATGTAAATACCAGCACCGGCAACCATGATTTCATATTAATTAATATTATTTATGTTTTATTTTAATAGTTTTAATTTTAATATTTTTATAAGGCAAATTAGAAGATCGTGAATCTATTTAACTTCCATAAATGTTCCAAAGTTTATTATAGGATGTTTTGGAGAAAATATAGATCGTTCAGTCTGAATTCTAGGATTAGGCAGTTTTGCTGAATGTCTTCTTATACTATACCTATTCTGAACAAAAGAAATTGGCGTAAAATTAAGAGAATCAAGAACAAATAATGATAAATATTTACAATGTTTAAGTAAAAAAAAGACACAATGAACAGGAAGGACTACATAAACTGGCGATACTCTCAAAAATGTAAAAAGACTCTTTGTAGGGGATTTATCAGAGAGTGCCAGTGGGGAAGGAAGGAGTGCTTTCAATGTGCGAAGGGCTCTATTTTGAAGACTTTGAAGGGGCTTAATTCGAGATTGAAAAGTACTTGGATAACCAATGGGACAATGATTAAAGTAAGAATTAATTAGAAAGTAATAAACTGACTTAAGGGCGGGGAAAGGGAGGTAAAATTTTAGATACTGCAATAACCCACATTCCTTCCCAGATGAATCCTTAGTCTATCAAGATGAACCTTCTATGATAAGTTTTCATCAACTATAAAAGCTTGGTACTTACAAGATTCCTTTCTAGTAATGGTGACTAGTTTTCCCTAAAAATGGACAAATATTTGAGAAAGTGACGGCAGGGCATAAAAAAAACCATGAGGATGAAATAAGTCTTCGATGAATTTAAAACAGTGGTGTTATCAGCGAACCACCGCAATAGCTTCGCTAGACCACGACAGAGGTTTTCTCTGACCGAAGACTCATCTGTACCTGTGACGGAATTAGCCGTGTCGTCTGAAAATAGTAGAACAAGTCCATCACGTGCAATTGCGTTGAGAAGCAAATTGACACATATTATAAACAGAAATGGTCCAAGAATTGAACCTTACGGCACTCCTACCTTTCTTGAACACGGAGTTTTTACTGATCTTATTCTACCTCCATCCACAAGTTGATTCCTATCAGTGAGGTAAGACGGGATGAGTAAGAGAGCATTCTTATTCCACAGTTGTCAAGCTTACCCAGAAGAATCAGATGACAAATCGTATTGAATGCGACAGATCGTATTAAATGATCGTTTCTTCACATCGACAAATATAGAGGCTGGTATTTCGTCATGGTCCATTGTATCACTTAGAAATGTTTACAAAATCTAGCATAGAATGATCATTAGAGTGTCCAGACCTGAATCTGAACTGGTGTATTTTGTAAGAACTGGTGTATGTGAACTGGTGTAAGAAATTAGACTTGGTCAGACAATTTATCACTCTGTTGTATATCTAACGCTCTATAATTTTCAAAAATCAGAGAGAATAGAGATAGGGTGGTAGTTCGAAGGGTGCTTTGGGTCACTATCTATATGGAGGGGTTTAATCCACGTCGACTTGAAAACAGTGGGGAAGATCTCATCCTTAAAGTAAGAATTGATAACATGTGTGAATGCGCCGACATAGGGATCGATGGTTTCCTTTATGAGGTAAGTTGACGACTCATCTGGACCTTCGAAGTGACTTTTCATGACTTGTGCAATCTTCAAGAGTTCTTCTTCAATGATAGGTGACAGAAACAAAGGGGAGCTAGATGACGATATTTTTTTAATCATCTGTGACGGTAGTTGACTGACCGTAAGCTTCCTCTACAGATGCGAAAAAATCCTCCACTACCTGCGAAAAATTCGTTGAACGTGTTGACTACTTCTTGTTACGATGTTGACAGTGTTTCATCTTGGTTTCGGGAAATGTGTTTGTCTATTCAGGCATTAATTTATTGGGGTCCATGTCTTCTTTCGTGATCCTTCTGCTTGTTGAAACTTTTTATGGTAATATGCCTGTTTAGCTTTCCTGAGCAGGGATGTCAAAGTGTTTCTAATAGGTTTTGGATTCGGTACTGAATGCACCAGGATCATCTATATATTGCCTGATCAGTATATTTTTGGGCTCAACATTGGTAAGTAATCCTTGCATGATCCATGGCTTTTTTGGTGTCGACAAAGAGCCCCTTTTCGAATAAAGGCAGGCAGAGTCGAGAGCAGACGAAAATTTCTCAACAAATAGAGCACCCATTTCGTCTGAGTTCGTATATTCATAAACTGAGCTTCAATCGATACAAGCCAATTCGCTCGCAACTTCTATATAGATTTGTCATTAATCGTCATTCTTACTTTTATATTCGCGTTTGACTCCCCACGGACAATCAAAAATTCGTCAAATCGGATAAAGTGATCTGATTCATCAGTTAACACGATGTAACTCGAGTGCACACTAAAATTCGTAAATATGTTATCTATAACTGAAGCACATTTTTCACTAATACGCGTTGGTATTCTTACTGCTGGGACAAACCCACAGAAAATCAAGTAGTCAATAAATCAGCAGGCTGAGATCTTAAGGCTTGGGACTCCGAATTCACCTGTCCTAGATCTATGCTGAAATCTCCCATAAAAACTATTTTCTGTTTCTTAAAATTTATCCGTTTTATAAGATCATTCAACTTACCAATAAAACTCGTGGCGCTTCATCCCGGAAGCTGATAAAACCGGCATAACGGTAGCTTCTCTTTACCTGACGTAATTTCAACAATCAAGAATTCAAATTCCATCTCTTGATATGAATCATTCAAGTAAGTGATTTCACGAACATGCAGATCATGATTGATAGACAGAGGAAGTCAACCTTTCAAACGGGTAGGCCTATTTCTAGTAACAACTCTATATCCCGAAATACTTACTTACGAGGGACGGCCAGCAGTAAGGGCTTCTGCATCTACAGCAAAATTCAGCCTAGTCCAGTCGCTTCCCGAGACTGTCATTCCACCGGAACTTGGGTTTTCCTCTTGGATGTATCCAGCCACTACTGATTGGTTCAAAGTCGTAAAGAATCTGAGCCGGAGTGTCGGCAAGCAGTCGCAAAAGATGTCCGAACCAGCGAAGTGTCCGCTGTGTAACCTGGTGTGACAAGGCCGACTGGGAATTCATACTTGGTAAGCGATTGTTGCTGAAAAAGTCTGTTCATTGGGATCCCACAATTGTTCGAAATAACTTAGATTGAAGAGTGTCGAGACGGTGCTGCAAAACTGCTGTTGCAGGCCAAGTTTCAGCTCTGTAAAGCAGAATTGAACAGACTGACGCTCCAAAGATCTTCATTTGGTGGCTCATTTGATCATTTGCTTCTTCCAAACATGGCTCAGTCTAACGAAGGCGGTAGAGGCCTTAACCGCGCGCGCAACAACTCCATGGTCGATGTAGCTGTCCGATGATATGATAGAACCATATTAAGCGAAATGGTCAACTGCTTCGATTTGGTTCCCGGCGACCAAGTCATTCAAATTCTCAGCGTACGACTTTGGCTGCACTACCATGACTTTCGTTTTCTTCCACTTAATGGATAGTCCGGTCCTATCAGATTCTTCCAGAAGCGTTTTCTTAGTCATGAGCAGTGGTGACTTGGACTTGGAATTGGCCACTTGTGCTATCATCAGCCAAATGACAATCAGTGACAACTCTATCCCCATACTTGAGTCCAAAGCTCAGCTTCCGGGTCAAGGAAGTCATAACATAATCTATGATACAGTTAAATAGCTCCGGAGAAACTGGGCAACCTTTCCTTACTCTCGTTCTTACTGGAAAGAACGTGTTGTGTCTACCGTTCACTTGCACACGCCTTTCAGTCTCTTGATGCATACATATTTTTACGGGAGGCCAATATTAGAAAGGATATTCCATAGAGAATCTCAATCAGCAAAGTCGAATGTCGCCTTGAAATCGACATAAGCAATGAAAGCCTGATGGAGGAACTCGTTCGCCTTTTCGATGATTTGATTTATGGAGAATATCTTCTCTGGTGTTGGTCGGCCAGGTATAAAACCATCTGCTGTACTCTGCGCTTTCGTTTGAGGTGTGCAAAACCTCGCTGCAACAAAACCATAGGAAAGAGTTTCTCTGGTGCTGAGAGAAGCGTTATCCCTCTAAAGTTCTTGCTATCATCCTTGGAACCTTTTCTCTTCCACGGTGGTAGAATCACTTCTGTACGTCAGTCTTTCGGGAAGATTTCCGAGTCCCAATATTGCATTGAACAGGATTTGGAGCCATAGAAGGATAGTGTCGCCGCCATTCTTAAGCAGCTCCGCGGAGATTCCCGAGATTCCAGGAACTTCGCGGTTTTTATGAATTATTCTCTTCGGTCAAATTCATCATTTATGAAAAAGGCTGTTCGAAGCTTTCATCTTTTCTAATTTCCAAAAATGTCCAAGTAAAAAAGTATCAAAGCAACGACAGTATCAGAGTAAAGAAAGCATCAAAGTAAACTTGATCAAAAATAAAAAACAAAAAAATCTTGACCGGATACATTTGTGGAAAAGGGTTAGGCGGGTGGTTGCCTTTTGATCACTTAACAAAAGAAATAGAAGTTTCAATTTCCAATTGAATGAGCCCCTCAAAAATTAATACGACCACCCCTTCCACAAAAGCTTATATGTTAACAATGGGCAACTTGCAAAAGTTACGAATCATGCCCCGGGGCTATAGGGGATTTTTCAACATCTAAGTTATATTTATTTGAGTTTTGGCTAATTTTCCACAAAATGGCTATTTCAAAATTTTAATCGGATGCAATTGAGGAAAAAAGCGTGGGGACGTGGGGCTCGTTATCCTCTGATCAATTTCGACTCGTAAAAAGAACAAAAGAAATTCCAATTTCCAATCGATTGAGCCTTCTCCAAAGTTTATACGACCACGCCTTCCATAAAACTTTATATGTTAACGATAGGTAACTTGCATAATTTATAACCCTTTCCCCAAGGGCTGGGGGACGGGTTCGAACCCGGAACCATAGTTATTTAAAACTTGGACTATTTTAAACAAAATGACCACCTCAAAATTTCGATCCGATGCACTTGGGGAAAAGAGGACGTGGGGGGGGGGCTTTTGCCCTCTCATTACTTTAGGCTCTTAAAACGGGGAACTAAAACTTTCAATTCCTAATCTAATGAGGCTCCTCCAAAGCTCATACGACTATTTCCTTCCATAAAACCTTATATGCCCCCGGTGAATAACTTACAACCCTTGATTCTGGGCTTTGCGAGGCTGTGTCAACCCCAAAGGCTTTGTTATATCATACATGGACTATTTTGAACGAAATGGCTAGTAGAGGGGGAGGTGCTACTCCCATGTGGCACCCCTGCTGCCATCTACAATTTAGTTTAATGCTGACAGGACATAATTTATTCAAGGATTATCGATCGAGTCTAATGTGGGTGTGTCAAGGTCAATCGATCTGTTGTTGTTTGGCCACGTGCGAATGACACGAGGGGTGATTTACATAATCGATGGGGGACATAATTTATTCAAGGATTATCGATCGAGTCTAATGGGTGTCAAGCTCAATCGATCTTTTGTTGTTTGTAAACGAGCGAAAGTCATGAGGGATGATTTACATAATCGATGGGGGAATTATTGATTCACGAGCATAGCACCTGTGAACTTGATTTACATAATCGCTAGGGGAAATTATTGATTCACGAAGGGGAGAATTAGGAAACATTAAGGCTTCTTTAATCTTAGGTCTGAGGAAGGGGGGAATTAAGAAACAAACATGGCTTCATTGTTGTTTGGTTAGCTTAACCTGAGAAATAGCACCTGTGAACTTGATTTACATAATCGGCGGGGAAATTATTGATTCACGAAGAGGGAATTAAGAAACAAACATGGCTTCTTTAATCTGTGATTTACATAATCGGCGGGGAAATTATTTATTCACGATGGGGGAATTAGGAAACAAACATTAAGGCTTCTTTAATCTTTAGGCCTGAGGGATTTATTTATTATTGTTGTTTTTGGACAAGTGCATGCCATAAACCACGTGGTGCTGTCACGAGTCAGAACACCTGTGCTGTCGACCTCAATTCACCTATCGTGAATCAATAATTCCCCTTAGAAACAACAAATTAATTTCCCTTTCTTGACAGATCAATCAATCAATGACATCATCTGTCAGACTTTAAAAATTTTCGCCTAGAAACATTTCTCCAGGAATAGATCCAGGTCATTAATGTCTTTGCCTCGGGAACAGTTCTACTGGTCGAACTCCAAAGGATATTAATAACCAAAGGCCATGGAAACAATTAGGCAAGAAACGTCTTAGCGATGAATTGTTTTAGCGTGCGAGAAGGTTTCCTATTAATTTGAAATGCGTTAGCACAGAGATGCCAATAACAAAGGAACACGCTGAATTTGCGTTTAGGGATTATTTGGGCGAAACCGTTTTAGACAGGTAATGGAACTATTTCAGCGAAACAGATAGAGACATTTTAAAAGAATATTTTTGAAGAGATTTTAGAAGAGAATTTAATGGTGAAACTCTGTGGTCGTTATAATACACAAGTTTCATTTGAACAGTGTTGTGAGGTCCTCTAACCCAACCCCAAAGGGTTCCAATCCTCATACCCCAACCCCGAAGGAAGCCCCCGGTCCTCAAAGGTCCACCGGGCTCCCAAAGGCCCTCCACCGGTCCCCAAATGTCCCCCAGGCCCCCAACTGCCCCCCCGGACACTCAAAGGTCCCCCAAGCTCCTAAAGGGCCACCGGCACCCCCAAAGGCCCACCCCAGACCCTCAACGGCCATCCCCGGGCCCCCCAAAGGCCCATCGAGCTCCCAAAGGACCAACGGGGTCCCAAAGGCCATCCACCGGTCCCCAAATGTCACCCAGACACCCAAAGGCCCTCCCTGTGCCCCAAAGGCCCTCCCTGTGCCCCAAAGGCCCTCCCCCGGCCCCCTCCTCCTCCTCCCTCCTCCTCCTCCTCCTCCTCCTCCTCCTCCTCCTCCTCCTCCTCCTCCTCCTCCTCCTCCTCCTCCTCCCACCTCCTTCCTCCTCCTCCCCCTTCTACCTCCTCCTCCCACCTCCTCCTTCCTCCTCCTCCTCCCCTCCCCCCCCCATTCCCTCATCATTTTTTATACTTTTTTGTGCATTGAGACACAGAACGACCCCCTGCCCCCGGCCCCTCCCCCCTCCAAAGGTCTGATTTTTTCAAAGTTCATTTTGAATTTCTTTCATTGAAATGCAAGAGTTGGAATATTTCAGTAGTGTTTGGTTGTGGTTTACCTTGTCACAGTTACATTTTCTTGATTTTTCAAAGTTCATTTTGAATTTCTTTCGTTGAAATGCAAGAGTTGGAATATTTCAGTAGTGTGATGTTGTAGTTTACCATGTCACAGTTACATTCCCCTAATTTTTCAAAGTTCATTTTGAATTTCTTTCGTTGAAATGCAAGAGTTGGAATATTTCACTAGTGTGATGTTGTAATTTACCCTGTCACAGTTACATTCCATTAATTTTTGAGAGTCCATTTTGAATTTCTTTCGTTGAAATGCAAGAGTTGGAATATTTCAGTAGTGTTTGGTTGCGGTTTACCATGTCACAGTTACATTTTCTTTATTTTTAATAGTTCATTTTGAATTTCTTTCGTTGAAATGCAAGAGTTGGAATATTTCAGTAGTGTTTAGTCGTGGTTTACCTTGTCACAGTTACATTATCTTTATTTTTCAAAGTTCATTTTGAATTTCTTTCGTTGAAATGCAAGAGTTGTAATATTTCAGTAGTGTTTGGTTGCGGTTTACCTTGTCACAGTTACATTCCCTTAATTTTTCAAAGTTCATTTTGAATTTCTTTCGTTGAAATTCAAGAGTTGGAATATTTCACTAGTGTTTGGTTGTGGTTTACCATGTCACAGTTACATTCCCTTAATTTTTCAAAGTTCATTTTGAATTTCTTTCGTTGAAATGCAAGAGTTGGAATATTTCACTAGTGTTTGGGTGCGGTTAACCTTGTCACAGTTACATTATCTTTATTTTTCAAAGTTCATTTTGAATTTCTTTCATTGAAATGCAAGAGTTGGAATATTTCAGTAGTGTTTGGTCGTGGTTTACCGTGTCACAGTTACATTCCCTTAATTTTTCAAAGTTCATTTTGAATTTCTTTCGTTGAAATGCAAGAGTTGGAATATTTCAGTAGTGTTTGGTTGAGGTTTACCTTGTCACAGTTACATTCCCTTAATTTTTCAAAGTTCATTTTGAATTTCTTTCGTTGAAATGCAAGAGTTGGAATATTTCACTAGTGTTTGGTTGTGGTTTACCATGTCACAGTTACATTTTCCTGATTTTTCAAAGTTTATTTTGAATTTCTTTCTTTGAAATGCAAGAGTTGGAATATTTCACTAGTGTTTGGTTGTGGTTTACCATGTCACAGTTACATTTTCCTGATTTTTCAAAGTTTATTTTGAATTTCTTTCATTGAAATGAAAGAGTTGGAATATTTCAGTAGTGTTTGGTTGTGGTTTACCTTGTCACAGTTACATTTTCTTGATTATTCAAAGTTCTTTTTGAATTTCTTTCATTGAAATGCAAGAGTTGGAATATTTCAGTAGTGTGATGTTTTGGTTTCCCTTTGTCACAGTTACATTTTCTTGATACTTCAAAGTTCTTTTTGAATTTCTTTCATTGAAATGCAAGAGTTGGAATATTTCAGTAGTGTTTGGTTGTGGTTTACCTTGTCATAGCTACATTTTCCTGATTCTTCAAAGTTCTTTTTGAATTTCTTTCGTTGAAATGCAAGAGTGGGAATATTTCAGTAGTGTTTGGTTGTGGTTTACCTTGTCAGAGATACATTTTCATGATTTTTCAAAGTTCATTTTGAATTTCTTTCGTTGAAATGCAATAGTTGTAATATTTAAGTAGTGTTTGGTTGTGGTTTACCTTGTCACAGTTACATTTTATTGATTCTTCAAAGTTCATTTTGAATTTCTTTCGTTGAAATGCAAGAGTTGGAATATTTCAGTAGTGTTTGATTGTGGTTTACCTTATCATAGTTACATTTTCTTGATTTTTCAAAGTTCATTTTGAATTTCTTTAGTTGAAATGCAAGAGTTGAAATATTTCAGTAGGGTTTGGTTGTGGTTTAACTTGTCACAGTTACATTTTCTTGATTTTTCAAAGTTCATTTTGAATTTCTTTCGTCGAAATGCAAGAGTTGGAATATTTCAGTAGTGTTTGGTTGTGGTTTACCTTGTCAAAGTTACATTTTCTTGATTATTCAAAGTTCATTTTGAATTTCATTATATGAAATGCTAGAGTTGTAATATTTAAGTAGTGTTAGGGTATGGTTTACCTTGTCACAGTTACATTTTCTTTATTTTTCAAAGTTAAATTTGAATTTATTTCGTTGAAAAGCAAGAGATGGAATATTTCAGTAGTGTTTGCTTGTGGGTTACCTTGTCACAGTTACATTTTCTTGATTTTTCAAAGTTCATTTGAATTTATTTCGTGGTAATGCAAGAGTTGGAATATTTCAGTAGTGTTTGCTTGTGGGTTACCTTGTCACAGTTACATTTTCTTGATTTTTAAAAGTTCATTTTGAATTTCTTTCGTTGAAAAGCAAGAGTTGGAATATTTCAAAAGTGTTTGGTTAGGGTTTCCATTGTCACAGTTACATTTTCTTGATTTTTCAATGTTGATTTGATTTTCTTTCGTTGAAATACAAGAGTTGGACTATTTCAGTAGTGTGTTATTGTAGTTTAAATTGTCAAAGTTACATTTTCTTGATTTTTCAAAGTTCATTTTGAATTTCTTTCATTTAAATTCTAGATTTGTAATATTTAAGTAGTGTTTGGTCGTGGTTTAACTTGTCACAGTTACATTTTCTTGATTTTTCAAATTTCATTTTTAATTTCTTTCGTTGAAATGCAAGAGTTGGACTATTTCAGTAGTGTTTGGTCGTTGTTTACCTTGTCACAGTTACATTTTCTTGATTTTTCAAAGCTCATTTCGAATTTCTTTCTTTGAAAAGCAAGAGTTGGAATATTTCAGTAGTGTTTGGTAGTGGTTTACCTTGTCACAGTTACATTTTCGTGTTTTTTTACAGTTCTTTTGAATTTATGTCGAGGACATGCAAGATTTGGACTATTTCAGTAGTGTTTGGTTGTGGTTTACCTTGTCACAGTTACATTTTCTTGATTTTACAAAGTTCATTTTGAATTTCTGTCGTTGAAATGCAAGAGTTGGAATATTTCAGTAGTGTTTGATGGTGGTTTACCTTGTCACAGTTACATTTTCTTGATTTTTAAAAGTTCATTTTGAATTTCTTTAGTTGAAATGCAAGAGTTGGAATATTTCATTTGTGTTTGTTTGTTTTTTACATTTTCAAACTCACTTTCTATTGATTTTTTAAAGTTATTTTTGAATTTCTTTCGTTGAAATGCAAGAGTTGGAATATTTCAGTAGTGTATAGTTATGGTATACCTTGTCACAGTTACATTTTCTTGATTTTTCAATGTTCATTTTGAATTTCTCTCGTTGAAATGCAAGAGTTGGAATATTTCAGTAGTGTTTGATTATTTTATACCTTGTCACAGTTACATTTTCTTGAATTTTCAATGTTCATTTGAATTTCTTACATTGAAATGCAAGAGTTGTAATATTTCACTAGTGTTTGGTTGTGGTTTACCTTATCACTGTTACATTTTCTTGATTTTTCAAAGTTCATTTTGAATTTCTTTCGTTGAAATGCAAGAGTTGGAATATTTCAGTCATGTTTGGTTGTGGTTTACCTTGTCAGAGTTACTTTTTGTTGATGTTTCAAAGTTCATTTTGAATTTCTTTCGTTGAAATGCAAGAGTTGGAATATTTCAGTAGTGTATGGTTATGGTATACCTTGTCAAAGTTACATTTTCATGATTTTCCAAAGTTCATTTTGAATTTCTTTCTTTGAAATGCAAGAGTAGGAATATTTCAGTATTGTTTGGTCGTGGTTTACCTTGTCAAAGTTATATGTTCATGATTTTTCAAAGTTCATTATGAATTTCTTTCTTTGAAATGCAAGAGTTGGAATATTTCAGTAGCGTTTGGTTGTGGTTTAACTTGTCACAGTTACATTTTCTTGATTTTTCAAAGTTAATTTTGAATTTCTTTCGTTGAAATGCAAGATTTGGAATATTTCAGTCTGGTTTGGATTTGGTTTACCTTGTCACAGTTACATTTTATTGATTTTTCAAAGTTCATTTTTAATTTATTTCGTTGAAATGCAATAGTTGGAATATTTCAGTAGTGTTTGGTTGTGGTTTAACTTGTCAAATTTACATTTTCTTGATTTTTAAAAGTTCATTTTTAATTTATTTCGTTGAAAAGCAAGAGTTGGAATATTTCAGTAGTGTTTACTTGTGGTTTACCTTGTCACAGTTACATTTTCTTGATTTTTTCAAAGTTCATTTGAATTTCTTTCGTTGAAATGCAAGAGTTGGAATATTTCAGTAGTGTCTGGTTATGGTTTACCTTGTCACAGTTACATTTTCTTGATTTTTTAAATGTTAATTTTTAATTTGTTTATTTGATTTGAATGAATTGTATTATTTATTTTTTGTCTTTTTTTGTTTTAAATTGTCAAATTTACATTCTCTTGATTTTTAAAAGTTCATTTTGAATTTCTTTCGTTGAAATGCAAGAGTTGGATTATTTCAGAAGTGTTTGGTCGTGATTTACCATGTCACAGTTACATTTTCTTGATTTTTCAAAGTTCATTTTGAATTTATTTCATTGAAATGCAAGAGTTGAAATATTTCAGTAGTGTTTGGTCGTGGTTTACCTTGTCACAGTTACATTTTCTTGATTTTTCAAAGCTCATTTGAATTTCTTTCGCTGAAAAGCAAGAGCTGGAATATTTCAGTAGTGTTTGCTTATGGTTTACCTTGTCACAGTTACATTTTCTTGATTTTTCAAAGCTCATTTGAATTTCTTTCGTTGAAAAGCAGGAGATGGAATATTTCAGTAGTGTTTGGTTATGGTTTACCTTGTCACAGTTACATTTTCTAGATTTTTCAAATTTAATTTTGAATTTATTTCTTTTAATTGCACGAGTTGGACTATTTCAGTAGTGTTTGGTTATGGTTTACCTTGTCACAGTTACATTTTCTAGATTTTTCAAATTCATTTTTAATTTCTATCATTGAAATGCTGGTGACTTAGTATGGCAGGAGCTTTGTTGTGTCGTTGATCAAGAACCAGGGACATTGTCTCGAAACGTCAAACTGATTTTTGAAATTCTTTCTTTGTAAATAAAGTGACGGACTATTTAAGTCTTGGTGTGTGGGGGTTAAAATCGCACCATTGAACTTTTATTTTAGTTTAAAGGATCATTTTTGATTTTATTTAGTTGTTATGCTCGAATTGTAATATTTCACTATTGTAGGATTCTGGTTTACCTTGGCACATGTACACACATGTATACACATGTACACACATGTGCATATCATGAGTGCTCATGATAAGTTAACCTAACCTTTTCCGGTGAGTATGGTTAGGTTAGACTAGATTCAGTTAGGTTAGATTAGACTAGGTTAGGTTAGCCTACGTACGCTTCACTTAGGTTAGCTTAGGTTAGGTGAGAGACATGCGAAAAGTTAGGTGTATGCTTAGGTTAGGTTAGGTTAGATTAGGCTAGGTTAGGTTAAGTTAGGTTAGGCTAGGTTAGCCTAAGTACGCGCGCGTACGTAGGCTAACCTAGCCTAACCGAACATAACATAACCTAGCCAAATATAACCTAACCAAACCAAAAAAAACACCTAACATTTCGCATGTCTCTCACCTAACCTAAGCTAACCTAAGTGAAGCGTACGTAGGCTAACCTAACCTAGTCTAATCTAACATAACTGAATCTAGTCTAACCTAACCATACTCACCGGAAAAGGTTAGGTTAACTTATCATGAGCACTCATGATAAGCACATGTGTGTGTACATGTGTATACATGTGTGTACATGTGACAAGGTAAACCACAACCATACACTAGTGAAATATTCCAACTCTTGCATTTCAACGAAAGAAATTCAAAATTAACTTTGAAAAATCAAGAAAAAGTAACTGTGACAAGTTAAACCACAACCAACCACTACTGAAATATTCCAACTCTTGCATTTCAAAGAAAGAAATTCAAAATGAAGTTTGAAAAATCAAGAAAATGTAACTGTGACATGGTAAACGACAACCAAACACTACTGAAATATTCCAACTCTTGCATTTCAACGATAGAAATTCAACATTAATTTGAAAAATCTAGAAAATGTAACTGTGACAAGGTAAACCATAAGCAAACACTACTGAAATATTCCAACTCTTGCAATTCAACGAAAGAAATTCAAAATGAACTTTGAAAAATCAAGAAAATGTAACTGTGACAAGGTAAACCATAACCAAACACTACTGAAATATTACATCTCCTGCTTTTCAAAGAAAGAAATTCAAATGATCTTTGAAAAATCAAGAAAATGTAACTGTGAAAAGGTAAAACATAAGCAAACACTACTGAAATATTCCAACTCTAGCTTTTCAACGAAAGAAATTCAAAATTATCTGTGAAAAATCAAGAAAATGTAACTGTGACAAGGTAAACCACGACCAAACACTACTGAAATAGTTCAACTCTTGCATTTAAATGAAATAAATTAAAAATGAACTTTGAAAAATCAAGAAAATGTAACTGTGACATGGTAAATCACGACCAAACACTTCTGAAATAATCCAACTCTTGCATTTCAACGAAAGAAATTCAAAATGAACTTTGAAAAATCAAGAAAATGTAACTCTGACAAGGTAAACCATAACCAGACACTTCTGAAATATTACAAATATTGCATTTCAAAGAAATAAATTCAAAATTAAAATTTAAAAAAAAATTAAAATTTACCTTTTAAATTTAAAACAATAACAAGAAACAATTGAAAAATACAAACTCTTTCATTTCAACGAAATAAATACAAATGAAATTCTTAAAAATAAAGAAAAAGTAAAATTGAAAATGAAATAAACAAGTAAAAACAAAAGAAATATTAAAAATATTGAATTTAAAATAAAAAAATTAAAAATGAACTTTGAAAAATCAAGAAAATGTAACTTTGACAAGATAAACCACAACCAAACACTACTGAAATATTCCAACTCTTTCATTTCAACGAAAGAAATTCAAAATGAACTTTGAAAAATCAAGAAAATGTAAATTTGACAAGTTAAAACACAACCAAACACTACTGAGATATTCCAACTCTTGCATTTCAACGAAAGAAATTCAAAATGAACTTTGAAAAATCAAGAAAATGTAACTGTGACAAGTTAAACCACAACCAAACTCTACTGAAATATTCCAACTCTTGCATTTCAACGAAAGAAATTCAAAATGAACTTTGAAAAATCAAGAAAATGTAACTGTGACAAGGTAAACCACTACCAAACTCTACTGAAATATTCCAACTCTTGCATTTCAATGAAATAAATTCAAAATGAACTTTGTAAAATCATTAAAATGTAACTTTGACAAGGTATACCATAACCATACACTACTGAAATATTCCAACTCTTGCATTTCAACGAAAGAAATTCAAAATGAACTTTGAAAAATCATGAAAATGTAACTGTGACAAAGTAAACCACAACCAAACATTACTGAAATATTCCAACTCTTGCATTTCAATGAAAGAAATTCAAAATTAACTTTGAAAAATCATGGAAATGTAAATGTGACAAGGTATACCACAACCATACACTACTGAAATATTCCAACTCCTGCATTTCAATGTAAGAAATTCAAAATAAACTTTGAAAAATCAAGAAAATGTAACTGTGACAAGGTAAACCACAACCAAATACTATTGAAATATTCCAACTCTTGAATTTCAATGAAAGAAATTCAAAATGAACTATGAAAAATCAAGAAAATGTAACTGTGACAAGGTTTACCATAACCATACACTACTGAAATATTCCAACTCTTGCATTTCAACGAAAGAAATTCAAAATGAACTTTGAAAAATCAAGAAAATGTAACTGTGACAAGGTAAACCACAACCAAACACTACTGAAATATTCCATCTCTTGCATTTCAATGAAAGAAATTCAAAATGAACTTTGAAAAATCAAGAAAATGTAAATGTGACAAGGTAAACCACAATCAAACACTACTGAAATATTCAAAAACTTGCATTTCAAAGAAATAAATTCAAAATGAACTTTTAAAAATCACTAAAATGTAACTGTGACAAGGTAAACCACAACCAAACACTACTGAAATATTCCAACTCTTGCATTTAAACGAAATAAATTCAAATGAACTTTAAAAAATCACAAAAATGTAACTGTGACAAGGTAAACCACGACCAAACACTACTGAAATATTCCAACTCTTGCTTTTCAAAGAAAGAAATTATAAATGATCTTTGAAAAATCAAGAAAATGTAACTTTGACAAGGTAAACCATGACCAAACACTACTGAAATAGTCCAACTCTTGCATTTCAACGAAAGAAATTCAAAATGAACTTTGAAAAATCACGAAAATGTAACTGTGACAAGGTAAACAACGAACAAACACTACTGAAATATTCCAACTCTTGCATTTCAACGAAAGAAATTCAAAATGACCTTTGAAAAATCAAGAAAATGTAACTGTGACAGGGTAAACTACAATAACACACTACTGAAATAGTCCAACTCTTGCATTTCAACGAAAGAAATTCAAAATGAACTTTGAAAAATCAAGAAAATGTAACTGTGACAATGTAAACCACACCCAAACACTTCTGAAATATTCCAACTATTTCATTTCAATGAAATAAATTCAAAATGAACTTTGAAAAATCAAGAAAATGTAACTGTGACAAGGTAACCCACAAGCAAACACTACTTAAATATTTCAACTCTTGCATTTCAACTAAATAAATTCAAATGAACATTGAAAAATCAAGAAAATGTAGCTGTGACAAGGTAACCCACAAGCAAACACTACTGAAATATTCCAGCTCTTGCTTTTCAACGAAAGAAATTCAAATTGAACTTTGAAAAATCAAGAAAATGTAACTGTGACAAGGTGAACCGCAACCCAACACTACT
This sequence comes from Artemia sp. Qi Xiang Cuo, assembly GCF_049724085.1. Lineage (NCBI taxonomy): Eukaryota > Metazoa > Arthropoda > Branchiopoda > Anostraca > Artemiidae > Artemia > Artemia sp. Qi Xiang Cuo. The sequence continues at coordinate 41,390,817 of NC_142798.1, read as the reverse complement.
GAAATATTCCAACTCTGGCATTTCAACGAAAGAAATTCAAAATGAACCTTGAAAAATCAAGAAAATGTAGCTTTGATAATGTAAACAAGAACCAAACACTACTGAAATATTCCAACTCTTGCATTTCAACGAATGAAATTCAAAATGAACTTTGAAAAATCAAGAAAATGTAACTGTGACAAGTTAAACCACAACCAAACACTACTGAAATATTCCATCTCTTGCATTTCAACGAAAGAAATTCAAAATGAACTTTGAAAAATCAAGAAAATGTAACTCTGATAAGGTAAACCACGAACAAACACTACTGAAATATTCCAACTCTTGCATTTCAACGAAAGAAATTCAAAATGAACATTGAAGAATCAAGAAAATGTAACTGTGACAAGGTAAACCACAACCAAACACAACTGAAATATTTCAACTCTTGAATTTCAACGAAAGAAATTCAAAATGAACTTTGAAAAATCAAGAAAATGTAGCTATGACAAGGTAAACCACAACCAAACACTACTGAAATATTCCAACTCTTGCATTTCAAAGAAAGAAATTCAAAAAGAACTTTGAAGAATCAAGAAAATGTAACTGTGACAAGGTAAACCACAACCAAACACTACTGAAATATTCCAACTCATGCATTTCAACGAAAGAAATTCAATATGAACTACGAAAAATCAAGAAAATGTAACTGTGACAAAGGTAAACCACAACATAACACTACTGAAATATTCCAACTCTTGCATTTCAACGAAAGAAATTCAAAATAAACTATGAAAAATCAAGAAAATGTAACTGTGACAAGGTAAACCACAACCAAACACTACTGAAATATTCCAACTCTTGCATTTCAATGAAAGAAATTCAAAATAAACTTTGAAAAATCAGGAAAATGTAACTGTGACATGGTAAACCACAACCAAACACTAGTGAAATATTCCAACTCTTGCATTTCAAGGAAAGAAATTCAAAATAAAATTTGAAAAATCATGAAAATGTAACTGTGACATGGTAAACCACAACCAAACACTAGTGAAATATTCCAACTCTTGCATTTCAACGAAAGAAATTCAAAATGAACTTTGAAAAATTAAGGGAATGTAACTGTGACAAGGTAAACCGCAACCAAACACTAATGAAATATTCCAACTCTTGCATTTCAACGAAAGAAATTAAAATGAACTTTGAAAAATTAAGGGAATGTAACTGTGACAAGGTAAACCACGACCAAACACTACTGAAATATTCCAACTCTTGCATTTCAATGAAAGAAATTCAAAATGAACTTTGAAAAATAAAGAAAATGTAACTGTGACAAGGTTAACCTCAACCAAACACTAGTGAAATATTCCAACTCTTGCATTTCAACGAAAGAAATTCAAAATGAACTTTGAAAAATTAAGTGAATGTAACTGTGACATGGTAAACCACAACCAAACACTAGTGAAATATTCCAACTATGTCATTTCAACGAAAGAAATTCAAAATGAACTTTGAAAAATTAAGTGAATGTAACTGTGACAAGGTAAACCACAACCAAACACTACTGAAATATTCCAACTCTTGCATTTCAACGAAAGAAATTAAAAATGAAATTTGAAAAATCTAGAAAATGTAACTGTGACAAGGTAAACCACGACCAAAAACACTACTGAAATATTCCAACTCTTGCATTTCAACGAAAGAAATTCAAAATGAACTTTGAAAAATCAAGAAAATGTAACTGTGACAGGGTAAACTACAACCAAACACTACTGAAATATTCCAACTCTTGCATTTCAACGAAAGAAATTCAAAATGGACTATCAAAAATTAATGGAATGTAACTGTGACAGGGTAAACTACAACATCACACTAGTGAAATATTCCAACTCTTGCATTTCAACGAAAGAAATTCAAAATGAACTTTGAAAAATCAAGGGAATGTAACTGTGACATGGTAAACTACAACATCACACTACTGAAATATTCCAACTCTTGCATTTCAACGAAAGAAATTCAAAATGAACTTTGAAAAATCAAGAAAATGTAACTGTGACAAGGTAAACCACAACCAAACACTACTGAAATATTCCAACTCTTGCATTTCAATGAAAGAAATTCAAAATGAACTTTGAAAAAATCAGACCTTTGGAGGGGGAGGGGCCGGGGGCAGGGGGTCGTTCTGTGTCTCAATGCACAAAAAAAGTATAAAAAATGATGAGGGAATGGGGGGGGGGAGGGGAGGAGGAGGAGGAAGGAGGAGGTGGGAGAGGAGGAGGGAGGAGGGAGGAGGAGGAGGAGGAGGAGGGAGGAGGAGGAGGAGGAGGAGGGAGGAGGAGGAGGAGGAGGAGGAGGAGGAGGAGGAGGAGGAGGAGGAGGGAGGAGGAGGGAGGAGGAGGAGGGGGCCGGGGGAGGGCCTTTGGGGCACAGGGAGGGCCTTTGGGGCACAGGGAGGGCCTTTGGGTGTCTGGGTGACATTTGGGGACCGGTGGATGGCCTTTGGGACCCCGTTGGTCCTTTGGGAGCTCGATGGGCCTTTGGGGGGCCCGGGGATGGCCGTTGAGGGTCTGGGGTGGGCCTTTGGGGGTGCCGGTGGCCCTTTGGGAGCTTGGGGGACCTTTGAGTGTCCGGGGGGCAGTTGGGGGCCTGGGGGACATTTGGGGACCGGTGGAGGGCCTTTGGGAGCCCGGTGGACCTTTGAGGACCGGGGGCTTCCTTCGGGGTTGGGGTATGAGGATTGGAACCCTTTGGGGTTGGGTTAGAGGACCTCACAACACTGTTCAAATGAAACTTGTGTATTATAACGACCACAGAGTTTCACCATTAAATTCTCTTCTAAAATCTCTTCAAAAATATTCTTTTAAAATGTCTCTATCTGTTTCGCCGAAATAGTTCCATTACCTGTCTAAAACGGTTTCGCCCAAATAATCCCTAAACGCAAATTCAGCGTGTTCCTTTGTTATTGGCATCTCTGTGCTAACGCGTTTCAAATTAATAGGAAACCTTCTCGCACGCTAAAACAATTCATCGCTAAGATGTTTCTTGCCTAATTGTTTCCATGGCCTTTGGTTATTAATATCCTTTGGAGTTCGACCAGTAGAACTGTTCCCGAGGCAAAGACATTAATGACCTGGATCTATTCCTGGAGAAATGTTTCTAGGCGAAAATTTTTAAAGTCTGACAGATGATGTCATTGATTGATTGATCTGTCAAGAAAGGGAAATTAATTTGTTGTTTCTAAGGGGAATTATTGATTCACGATAGGTGAATTGAGGTCGACAGCACAGGTGTTCTGACTCGTGACAGCACCACGTGGTTTATGGCATGCACTTGTCCAAAAACAACAATAATAAATAAATCCCTCAGGCCTAAAGATTAAAGAAGCCTTAATGTTTCTTAATTCCCTCTTCGTGAATCAACAATTTCCCCGCCGATTATGTAAATCAATTTCTCAGGTTAAGCTAACCAAACAACAATGAAGCCATGTTTGTTTCTTAATTCCACCATCGTGAATCAATAATTTCCCCTAGCGATTATGTAAATCACAGATTAAAGAAGCCTTAATGTTTACTAATTCTCCCCTTCGTGAATCAATAATTTCCCTGCGATTATGTAAGCATCAATGTTCTCAGGTTAAGTCTAACCAAACAACAATGAAACCATGATTGTTTCATACCCACATTGCTCGATCAATAATTTCACAGGTTATGTCCCTCATGCTCGTGAATCAATAATTCCCCCATCGATTATGTAAATCACTCCTCATGCCATTCGCACGTGGCCAAACAACAACAGATCGATTGACCTTGACACACCCACATTATACTCGATCGATAATCCTTGAATAAATTATGTCCCCCATCGATTATGTAAATCATTCCTCGTGTCATTCGCACGTGGCCAAACAACAACAGATCGATTGACCTTGACACACCACATTAGACTCGATCGATAATCCTTGAATAAATTATGTCCCGTCAGCATTAAACTAAATTGTAGGTGGCAGCAGGGTTAAGAAGTCAGTTTGATTTAAATATACTGATCTTTATTCCTCAAAATTGTAATTATTTTATTTATTAAAGTAAAAAAAGTAAAAAGATTAAATGTTTTTTTTTGTTTTTTTTTTTAGTAAAGTGCAAATTATTTTCTGGTTTTGAGAAGGCGTGGGGATTACCAGCACTACATATGTTGATTCTTGCTCGTTTTGAGTTTGACTCGACTATTTATTGTAATTTCTGTTCGTTTTGAGTTTCATTTATTTATTGATGTTGATTTGTGGTAATTTTGCGCTTGGAAGATTATTTGACTTTATTTCTGCTTATTTTTGGCTTAATGGAGTTCTACTTTTGTTAGAAAACTCCTGTTGTGGAAAAAGTTTTTTTTAAATTAATTTCTGTTCGTTTTTTAGTTTTTTATTGACATAGGTTATAACATGGAAAAAATATTTTGTATCTTTCGTTTTTTTTCTAGAAGAATCCATAGTTTGGCTTAACATTTGTATGTTGGAGAAACTTCGTCAACAATTTTCAATCCTGACACAATTAGTATTTATTAATTTAGTTTTAAACCTCCTGAAGTGGACCTGAAAAATAAAACTTAATATCATTCCCAAAAGATTCTATCTATGCTCTTTGACAACCTGGATACACTTACACTCATTTTATTTATTTGTATTTTAAGAGCAGAAATATTAATAGTACTAGCTCCAAAAGTTTCAACTTAATACAGACATGCCTAATATCCCTAGAGACATAGTTGCTGAACCGTTCTACTATGCCGAACAAAATGCCTGTCTCAACATTTTAAGTGGGTGTGTTTGGAAAATGAATGGGCTTGCTTATATACCCTTTTGAAAATCTGCATACATACAGTTTTTCGTTTAATTGAAACTCCCCCTAAACGTTCCCTAAAAGTTTCACCTTAATACCCTTAACGTCATTAGTTATAGTAACCGTAGTAGTAGTATTATAGTATACACATGGTACTATGTGACTAGTTCAAAACTTCCGAAAACTCATTTTTAAAGCTCTAGCTTGACAATGTAAGCTGTCCTTGAGATATTGCTTTGTCACCCTTTTTTGAAGTCCACATGCTCATAGTTTGTTTTGATTTAGGTCAGTATCCGCCTGAATATTTCTTAAAAGCTTCACCTTGATACCCTTAGCTTGTGTAGTAGCAATTGTTGTAGTAGCATTAGTAGCAGTATGCACATGACACCTTTGGTTTCTTCAACATCCGCTTCAGCACATGCTGCAGATTTCACCATCAACCATTCCTGAAGCATTTAACCTGTGTGGGAATAGAGTGTTTCGATTTATTTCCATACAGTTTCAATATATCCCAAGTTTTTAATACCCTAGTTTTATAGCAGTAACAGTAGTAGTGTTAGCTTTAGTGGCAGTAGTAGTAGTAGAAGTAGTGGTAATAGTAGCAGTAGAAATAGTACAAGTAGAAGCAGTAGCTTTAGGATGCAGTTATTTTCTTTTGGTTAGTTCAACATCCCTCACACCAAGCCCTGTTAGTTTCCACTTCACACACCAAGCTCATCCTAATATATTGCTGTTACGCTCTTTTGACAACCTGCATACATATGACTTGTTGTGATTCAGTTCATCCCCCCTCAAAATTCCTTGAAAATTTCACCTTCATACCCTTAGGTATAGTTGTAATTGTAATTACAGTAGTAGTTTTGATGCTACTAGTACTACCGCTGTTTTAGACTGATAATAGCAGTAGTACTAGTCGCAACAGTAATATTGACATATTTCCTTTTGGTCAGTAGAAGTATTAGAAGTAGCGTGTACATATTGCCTTTTGGTTAGTTAGATGATCTTCCCCTTTAAGCATTCTCTGAAAGTTCCAACTTAATACCCAAATCAACTCTTGAAATACGCTCTTTCGACAATGTGTATGTACATAGCGTCTTTTTGATTTAGTTCGAAGTCCCCTTCAATATTTTAAATGGAGTACTGTGGTAGTAGTAGTGGTGGTAGTTATGGTAGTAGTGGTAGTATGCAAATATTGCCTTTTTGATCATATCCCTTATCATTTCCTCAAATTTCCAAATTAGTAAACTCAGTCATTCCTGAGTTACGCCCTTTTGACAATTTGCATACACATAACGTGTTTTGATTTAGTTCAACACTCCCCTCAACATTCTCTGAAATGCTCACTTGAATGCCCTTTATATTTTTGGAAAGTAAATTTCAAACATGCATACCTTTCTCAATTACATGTACTATATGTAAACAATTAACAAATTGCCTAACTTACAGCCCTTGCCCTGAGAACTGTGGAGAGGTTGACATCCCCAAAGACATAATTACTAGACCTTTCAACAAACCTGAACAAAATAGCTCTCTTGAAATTTTTGATCGAATGTTTTTTCGGGAACCATACGTGCGGCGGGGGGGGGGGCTGATTGCCCTCAATTCGCTTTTGAATCTTAAAAAGGGCACTAAACCAAACAAATGAGCCAAATCTGATCCAAAGTTTATGCGACCACCCGTTCCTTAAAAAACTTATGAGCTACAGGACATAACTTACAACCCTTGCCTCTGGACTCTGGAGGGTTGTATGCACCCTGAGGAAATGGTTATATGCCCTCTGGTATATTGGTAACAAAATGGCTATCTCACAATTTTGATCGAACGCGTTTGGGGAAAAGAGGTCAGGGGGGGGGCTAGTTGATCTCCATCACGTTTTACTCTTAAAAGGGAACTAGAACTTTACATTTCCAATCAAATAAGCCTCCGTTCACACAGCCCCCTCTTCCATGAAAACCTTATATGCCCCAGGGGCATAACTTACAACTAGCCCCCGACGCAGCGCCGATAAGGGAAGGTCGGAGGCGGGGCCAAAAACAGTGGTGGCGCGCTGCCGGCGCGCCACTGATGATTTTCCGCGCCGTCGCCGGTGATATGTCAGCGGCGTGCCGCCGGCGCGATCAATGTTGACCGCAAACATTAATGTTTTCATCAGTTTTCTCAAATCCCAGCTTGAATTCACAACTGATTCGGGCCTATTCATGAGTTAAAAACTTCACAAATCGCTGGCTGGACGCTGGTCTTGGTCGTTATTCATCAAGAAAAGTAAAAATCTGGTAGAAACGAAATGGCTGTGGCGTTTCAGAACCCTTGCATAATAGTTGAAGTATTTATTAACTATGTATTATTAACATAAATAATTATCAAAATTAGTTGTTTTTTTTCATCGGCCGTTATTGCATAGAAAAGTTCAAGTACCGTATCACAAAATTTGTCAATTATCTGGGTAAAAAATTTGAATAGAACCTTGAACTTAGTTTGAACTTAAAAGCTTAATTTTTTCATAATGCTTTTTGCCTATATCTGTTTTGTCACCTTTAAAACAGTTGAAATGGACGACTTTTGGATTCCTAAAAAGCCTTCCTTATATTAAAAACTGGTTTTTAATAACAATTAAAAACCAAATTTTTTTTTGGGGGGGGGGGGCTTCCTTATAGAATATATATCATGTAAGCTAATGCTGAACTGCTGCTTTTTTGGATTGCTTTTGGCTGCTCTTTTGGATATTATTCATTTTTCTATTGGGGATTCATTCCAAATTAGGAATTCATGAATATCTAATATCAGTTAAATTATACACTGCATCTAAAAGGAGTAAATTTATCAAATTGAAAAATACATATTGGTGAAACACTTCAATTACAATTAAAAAAATAAAATACTTTGATAAAAATTAAAATTCTCACTTGCAAATAGTTTCTAAATACCTTATATTAGAAGAACTTCCAATTGCATAAAAAAGCCCCTCTGGATACCACCTTGATAGGATACTCTCTCTGCTTTAAATTAAGAAAGCAAATAACTTTTTTGGCACCCCTGCCTTCAATAAAAAAAATCGAGGTATTTTCATTTAAAAATGAAACCCCCTATCCGTCCTAGCTTTGGATATTGCCTTGATAGTATACCGTCTCTGCTTTAAATTAAAAGAAAACTTTTCGGTATCCCTGCTTACAAGAAAAATTTTTTCGAGGTATCATCATTTAAATATGACCATTCCTACCCCCCCCTCCCCACTGGATACCACTTTGATAGGATACCATCTCTGCTTCAAATAAAAAAATAATTAACTTTTTGGCATCCATGCTTTCAATAAAAAAATTATAAAGGTCGAACAACAAAAATGTCGAGATTATTCAGATATACCTCAAATTACTGGAAAACTGAATCATAGATTTGCCGTAGCATTAAAGAAGATCTAAAGAATCTAATTAAAAGAGAGCATACACAAAAGCCAAATGAGGCCAGTAGCCTATGAGAAATGCAAAAATACCCAAGACAATGAACAAGTCCTAATCGGGGGACCTGGGTCTATCAAAATATTTATGTTGTTTCCCAGGGAATTTGATATCATTTTCTTCCGTCTCCACCTTTAATGAAAAAAATAATAATCTTTTTGGCATCCTGCTTTCAATAAAAAAAAATAGGTTTTATCATTTAAAAATAATAGCTCCCTATCCCCCCCCCATGTAGGCAATAATATACTGCTTTTTATGAATCCTATTTTTAGGTTTACTTCCGTTTCAATCTTTAATTCCCCAACCTTGTACATAGTCTAGAGCTAAATCTTGTCTCAATTTACGGGTTTTTTTTTGGGGGGGGGGGTAAAAAATTTCAGAAAGAAAATTGTATTTCTTTAACCTATCATGCGTTCAATAATTGTATTAAACATTAAGAAAATATATCCAAAAATAGCAAAATAAAAAAAAAATTAAAAATTTACGATTCAGCTGTCACAACAATCTGTTGACTATCAAACAGTTCGTGGTTAACGAACTGTAAGTAAGGAGCGACCCGGCTCAATGGTAACCGAAACTCTAAAAAACAAGAATTTGATGCGAACAAGTGCATCAAAAGAGTCAGACTTTTTTATTGATTTCAAATATATGACTTTCATCAAGTTCAGTCCAACGCATTAACAGTTAGACACCGGAGAAAATGTGAAATATTTTTAAAAAAGGGGGAAAAAACCCCCAAAAGTTTTGTAATCTTAATGAAAATCACACCATCGGATTCAGCGTATCAGAAAACTTTACTACAGAAATTCCAATCACTTATTTGCAAAAATTTGAAATTTTGCATTTCTTGCTAGAAGAAAGACCATGGGTGCGCGTTTATGTGTTTGTTTTTTGTTTTTGTTTTTTCCCAGGGGCGATCGTATCGACCCAGTACTCCTAGAAAATCGCGGGAGGGATCATTGGAATGGAACTTGAATGTTCAAGTGCCTATTTTTGGTGACCAAAAAAATGGACGGCAATTAGGCCCCATCTAACGTCTATTTTTTTCCCAGATTCCTGCGATTAAAATTTTGAGAGAGCCATTTTGTTCAGCATGGTCGAAAATATGATAACTATATATTTTTGAAGGGCTTAATTCCCCAAAGTCCCCGGGGGGAGGGCTGAAAGTTATGAACTTTACCCAATGTTAACATATGGTATTGGTTATTGGGAAGTATAAAGACGTTTTCAGAGGGGATTTTTTCTGGTAGTGGGGGGAGGGGGGTGGGTTGGGGGTTATGTGAGAGGATTTTTCCTTAAAAGAAGTTTCATGGGAGAAGGGACATTGCTATGAAGGGGGCGCCAGATTTCCCAGCATTCTTTAAAAAAAAGACCAGAAATTAAATAAAAAGAAATAAGTTTTTCAACTGAAAGTAAGGAGCAACATCACAACTTAAAACGAACAGAAAATATTACGTATATGATTGGGTTCACCCTCTAGTCAATACCTCGCTCTTTAAGCCAAAGATGTTTTAGTACTTTCATAAGAGCCTTTGTGATTAAGGGTCATTTTTAAAGAACAAAATTGGAAATTTAGCTTAAAGAGCAAGGTATTGACTAGGGGGCGAATTCCCTAATATACGTATTAAGAATATATGAATATAGAATTTCGTTACGTAAGTTAATTCGTAAGTTGCGTATATTTATTGATAATAAAAACGTTCGTAAATAAAATTAAACAAGTTTCGAGAAAGCCATTTAACCAAATAAAAGTAAAATTAATATGAAAATTTTGTTGTAATTATTCATGTACGGTGAGCCAAAATCAAAACCTGTATTAATTCAAAAACGTTCAAAAATTAAATAAAAAAAAAGTTTTCAACTGAAAGTAAGGAACGAAGTTAAAACTTAAAACGAACAGAAATTATTCCGTATATGAAAGGGGCTGTCCCCTCCGCAACGCCTCGCTCTTTCCGATAAAGTTTGACTTTCTCACAACTATTTTTTAAACAATAAAAAAATTTAGCGTAAAGAGCGAGGCGTTGAGGAGGGGACAGCCCCTTTCATATACGGAATAATTTCTGCATTGGTATTTCTGTATAGTATTGGTTTTGGTTTATTGGAAAGCCATTTAGCACAAGAAAAGTAAAAATAATACCCAAATTTTGTTTTACTTATTCAGTGACGGTGAGCCAAAATAAAAGCTGCATTAACTAAAAAACGATCAGAAATTAAATAAAAAAACAAGTGTTTTTAACTGAAAGTAAGGAGCGACATTAAAACTTAAAACGAACAGAAATTATTCCGTATATGAAAGGGGATGTCCCCTCCTCAACGCCTCGCTCTTTACGCTAAAGTTTGTTATTGTTTTAAAAAATAAAGTTGTAAGACATAGTCAAACTTTTGCGTAAAGAGCGAGGCGTTGAGGAGGGGACAGCCCCTTTCATATACGGAATAATTTCTGTTCGTTTTAAGTTTTAATGTCGCTCCTTACTTTCAGTTAAAAAACTCGTTTTTTTTTATTTAATCAGTTTCAAAGTCTAACTGAACCTGTATAGTGTATTCGTTCCGCTCTTCTTAAAAATAACATTGTTGACTACGAATTATGCAAGAAATTATAGCAATTTGGGAACTGCATTCGAAATAGTTTAATATTATTTCATAAAAACTTTTGTCAATGTATGAAGAGCCGTGTGTATTGCGAATTTGTAATTGTATCTGTCTGGTTTTTATGCAAAGTAACACAAGAGACGAAAATTAACGAACAAGAGAGTAGTGAAGAATTATGGTATGCAAAGTAATATTTGGCAGGGATAGTCACTAGTGATAAATCACTAGGGGTGGCACCGTGATTGGGTGATTTTCGGGGTGACATACATTTTCGGGAAAATCCCCGAAAATGCGGGGATTTTGCAAGCCCTGCTTGATTTCTAATCAGGAAAGTCGAAATACTTAACCACACGAGAAAAGGAAAGCTCCGACACTGCGGTTGACGCAATAAAAGATTGCCGCAAAGTTAATTCAAAGTCACCTGTACTGGCGGCGCAACGCCGCCGCCTCTACTGGCGGCGGTATGCCGGTGACGTTGCGACACTTCGGTGGCGGTCAAATGGGCCCCTAGTTGGTGGCGTTCAGTCGTTGCGCCGGCGTGGCTCTGGGGTCTGCTTACAACCTTCACCTCCGCGCTCTGGGGGATTGTGAGTAGTGTGAGTGTAATAGATACTAATTGCACACACAATTACACATGAATTGTGCAAGAAAAACCCATGCTTGAGACACTGTATTTACACGTAACCTAGGTGTTGATTTGAATGATACATTCAACTATACATTCACGCCTACAAGAATATGGTCAAAAGTGTAATAGATACGAACCCTACATTCAATCCTACAAGAATATGGTTAAAAGTGTAATAGATTTCAAGCGTACATTCAAGCGTAAATTCACGCCTACAAGAATATGCTGAAAAGTGTAATAGATTTCAAGCGTACATTCAAGCGTACATTGGAATTGCGCAAGAAAAACCCATGCTTGAGACACTGTATTTACACGTGAACATTTTGAAAATCTGCCAAGGTTTCTGTTGTTCTTGTCAATTGCACAATGAATGTACCGTTTGACGCAGACATTTTTTATGAGCCAATCAGAGGTTGTTCAATATACGATAACTTGATCTGTGGTTGGGATTTGAATAAAACGAATGGTTTTCGCTACAATTCATATTAGTAAGAGAATTGAATTCAGAGAGAATAGTTTATTTGAGAGGATATTAGTAGAGAAAAAAATGAGTGGTGCATTTACATTGTTGGAGATTAATGATGGAGCCGACAGCAGCAGCAATGATACACGAGTACCCAATGTGGCTGTGGAAATAACCGCTGGCTGTAGACTGCCTTGAATAGGACAGTATGTATGCTAGATATGTGATATCATTAAGCAAGTTTAAGCAGGAGGAGCAACTATGTTTTGCTGGAAAAGTGAATATTCTCCATATAAATAAGCTTCGGTCAGCATTATATGTCCTATCGAAATATACTGATGAGAACGAAATGTATCAGTGAATACTATTATTGTAATTATGTTCAATAAAATTGTTTCTAAATCAAAGGTATTTTTCTTTCTATGGTAGATTAGCGTATATTTTCTAGAGTACAAAAAGAAATTCTGGTTAGTCTGAAGTTGGTTGTGAGAGTTTTAGGACTCAAAAAATGGATATATTTGAGAAAGAGCGAATCTTGGGTAATCTAGTGTTTATTGAAAGAGATTTGATTCTAGATGACGATTTTCTAGAGCTGTCTATTCAAAGGAAGATATTTTCTCGGGGACTGCTTGTCGATATAATGAAAACTGATTCTCCATCATTAGACTATTGTATGAAGCTTCTACACCGTGGTTCAAATGCGTTTACCCAATTTATTGATATATTGATCACGACACGCCAAAATGATATTGTGGATATGCTTTTAGACATTAGTTTAGAAATTTAGGACTTTTTTCATGAGAAAGATGGTGCTCAAGGATAATTTACTCTCTCTCTCTCTGTCTCAGACAATTTTTGTTGTTGCTAGCTCAGTTTCATTGTGGCAGTGAGAGTGTCAACACATGACATAAAGAAATAAAAACGACCAAAATTGAGGTTTTTATAGGCCAAATGAAGAAACTGCAAAAACAAAGCGAATGTTTCGAAATGATAAACGCCTCTCTTCTTCAGCACGAAACAAAAAAATGTATCAATAAAAGCCAAAAATCGAAAGAATTCAAACTAACTACCTAACAACCGTAAAAGCGAGTTATTCGCCAATATCCGCGATTTGCACAAAATCCAAAAAAACATGAACTGCCATCGACGGCTCAACTCCTTGGATCCAAAACTGAAATTTACTCAGGAATCAGAGATAGAGAGGCGTCTTCCTTTCTTAGATGTTCTGGTGCACCGAAATGATTCGTGTTTCGAGTTTAGTGTATATAGAAAACCCACACATAATGACCGTTACTTAAGTTATTCCTCCAATCATTCTCCTGCTGTGAAAAGAGGAGTTGTCACTTCTCTAGTTGATAGAGCATTGAAAGTTTGTTCAACACGTTTCTTGGATTTAGAACTCAACCACCTTAGAGATATTTTATTTCGGAATGGTTATCCAATTAGTTTAATAAATTCTGTAATTACAAAATGCATTAAAAGATTATCAGATAGTTCCACAGAAAACACAAATCAAAGGGAAAATTCAGTTTATCTTGGTCTCCCATACATTAAAGGGATTTCAGACCACATTTCAAAAAATCTAAGAAAAAATAACATTTACACTTATTATAGACCCAGAAAAACTATCAGGTCCCAAATTTATCAAGGTAAAGACCCTATTCCGATAGGTGAAAACTTCGGTGTCTACAGAATTCCTTGTTCGTGTGGTCTTTGGTATATCGGAAGAACTAATCAGCGACTGAGAGATAGATTAACCCAGCATTCTAGTTCAATTAATAATACACTGAAAAAGCGAAAAAAACAAGAAATTTTTGACTCTGCCCTTGCAAAGAACATTTTTAAAAAACCAGACCATACTATTTTGTTTAATCAAGCTAGTCTTATTTCCCATGATAAAGGTATTGTCCAGCACTACAGAGAAGCTGTTGAAATTTATAAATACCATCATTTATGTCTAGCTTTAAACACAGTTTCGGGTTATTTAAGAATAAACGAGTCATATTTCGGTTTTCTCAAAAGAGAAGCCGATACGTTAGTAATCCCTTAAATAAACCTTGAACCACTTTCCCAGTCATCTAATCAAACACGTTAACAACCCCTTAGGTCTCAAAGGGTGTCTGCAAGAAATGCCTTAATTAAAATCCGAAATCAAAGGACATAGTTTTCCAACTTATTTAATTGCTGGTTCGTTTTGTTTTTTCGAGTGAATGAATTGATTCCTTTCATTTGTCTGTTGCTCGCTAGTATCCGTCGATGGCAGTTCATGTTTTTTTTGATTTTTTGCAAATCGCGGATATTGGGGAATAACTCGCGTTTATGGTTGTTAGGTAGTTGGTTTTAATTCTTTGAATTTTTGTCTTTTATTGATACATGTTTTCGTTTCGCGCTGAAGAAGATATGCTTTTTTCATCTCTAAATATTCTCTTTGTTTTTTCAGTATCGTCATTTTACCTATAAAAACCCCATTTTTGCTCGTTTTTATTTATTTATGTGATGTCAGGCCAATGTTGTTTAAGAAATTATCTTCGTCAACATATGAAAAAATGGTCAAGATACGCCCACTGTGCATACATTAATTAGGCAGCTGGTCATCATTAGAGAATTGTGAAAAGATTGACGTACTTGACTGAACGGTCGGTTTATACATCTCACGTCTAATAAAAAGAGGATCTACTATGCAAATTGAAGATTGTCAATCAATCAATCAATCATTTTATTAATACTAAACTGTATTACAGACATAAAGAAAAATTATTTGGCCCAAGAAGCTTGGCTTGTTGTGGGCCTTACAACACAATAATAAAGTACTAAAACAACCATGAATATTACTCTAAATCAAACAATATATATGAAATAAAGATTAAATAGAATAAACACTACCGTACAGTAAAAAAAAAAATAATAATAATAACGATATATAAAGGAAAAACACAAAAGGAGATACACTAGGAAAAGAGAAAACAGGCAAAATAAACGAAGGAGAGAGAAATTACTAAACTGGAAATACACGACGAATAACTGCCTTTGCAGACAAAAATAACGGGACATCCGGTGAGATTGAATTCCATAATTGAATTTATTTATAAACAGGAGACCTCTGGGCTGCTGTAGATGAATGTTTTGGCAAAATAAATCTACGAGAAGAACTACGTAAAAAAAAAGAGTACCTACATGAGCCTGTCCGTGAAAAAAATTGCTGTAGAGGCGGTGGAAGTGTACCTAGAAAAGCAGAATGCGCTAAATAAAGATTACTTTTACTCACAATGCGATCCAGCGGAGCTATTCCAGTATCATTATAAAGATCAGAGGAAGGGTAAAGCCGAGGGAGAAGAAAAGTAGCGTTCACTGCCCTATTTTGGTCTCTTTGAAGTGAGCAGAGAAGAGATTTATTAGTATTACCCCAGACAGAGCAGCACTAAGAAATGTAAGGAAAAATAAAAGCATAATAAAGAGAAAGCATAACGTCTGGGGGAAGAAATGAGTTAAACCGGTGCAACATTGAAGACTGGCGGAAGATGAGGGAACGGGTGTGAGTTATATGAGGCTTAAAAGAGAGAAAACAGTCAAGATACACACCAAGAAATTTCACCATAGCAGCTTGCGGTATAACATCATTCCCATAAGTCAGGATGATTGGCTCCCTTACGTCTCTCATACGATAAGGGGTCCTGAAGTGTACAATGGCACTTTTTTGGCTGTTGAGAGTCATACCATTTGACCAGCACCAATCTTTTACTTTATCAAGAAGACCTTGAGCTAGGGAAGTGGCAGATGGCAAGTCCACTGCAGCAATGAAAAAGTTACTGTCATCAGCAAAAAGAAAAGAATAGGGTGCACAAGGGGATGAAGACCATCAACGAGATCATTAATGTAAATTAAAAACAAAAGTGGTCCAAGCACAGAGCCCTGTGGTACACCCTTCAATATAGGCAAAGTAGTGGAAGAATTACCATTAACTGAAACATACTGAGATCTTCCCGACAGATAAGACCTTAACCATTCTAGTGGGACTCCATGTACTTCAAATGAAGATAGTTTAGACAAAAGAACAGAGTGGTCAACCATATCAAAGGCCTTTCAAAAGTCAAGAAATAGACCCAAAACACACAAGCCCTTGTCCAGATTAACACGCACAAACTCTGTTGCATCTGAGAGTGCATACGAGGTAGAGAAAGTGGGACGAAAACCATACTTATGGTTAGTTATGAGAAAATTTCCTGCAGTCGTGTTAGTACTAAAAACAAATGAAGAGAGTCTACAATACACTACTCTTTCAACAACCTTAGAGATGACAGGAAGAAGAGAAATGGGTCTATAATTTGAAATTAGAGATGAATCACCTTTTTTATGTAAAGGTAAAACATCAGCAACTTTAAATAAATGAGAGAAAACACCAGAAGAAAGAGAGAGGTTAGTAATGTGTGAGATGGAGTTAGAAAGAAACTGACCAATTTTTTTAAGAACATTATTAGTCAAACCAAAACCATCAACTGAACCGTTACTTGGAAGCTGGGAGATAATACTATAAATCTCAATATCACTGCATGGGGAAAGGAAAAATGACTTTTCTGCTATGGGAAAACTACTTACTCTATTCTTGGGTTGAATGGGAACTGAAGGAAGAGTGGTGAAATACGAATTGAAGGCATTTGCTGAAGAATTTTTATCCACAATAGATCCATCAGCTTTCCTATAATAACATGGGGGATCTGATTGAGTTTCTAGTAGGAATGAGCTTCATTAACAACAGTCCAAATCGTTCGCGAGTTCCCCTTACACTCATCAATTTAACGCGAAAAATAGAGGTTTTTGGCTGCACGCACTGAAGTCGTAAGTACATTTTTATAATGTTTATACTTCAAAAGATCATCCTGTGTTTTACTTTTACATGCAACCTTGAACAGAGACGCGTTCATATGTGTAGCATTAATCAGACCTATGGACATCCATGGGCATTTGGATGTAGAATTCCTTAGTCTCTTCCTAAGAGGAAAATGCTTATCCAACAGAGCTCCCATACGACACACAAATAAACTTGTTGCACACTCAACATCATTAGCTTCAAGAACACTAGACCAATCATTACTCTGAAGACTAAGAATTAAATTATAAATTTCTTTATCTGTAAAAGTTCTAAAAGAAAACTCACCTTGCTTATTCACAGCAATCTCAGTTTTAGGTACAAAAAGTGATAGATAAATAGGGAAGTGATCAGACAGATCAGTGAAAACAAGACCAGAAGTAAACTTCAATTTTGGAGCATGAGAAATGAAAATATTATCTATCAAAGTGGTAGAATTTCTTGTAGGATCAACACAAGAAGGAAAAAAAATTGAAGGAAGTAGCCCAGAAAAAGAAAGCACATCAAAGAGATGGTTGCATTCACCTCTTGATCCAACATTTAGCATATTACAATTAAAATCTCCCAAAACACAAATACGTTTTTAAGAGAAATGCCCCGCACCAGAAAGCTGATCAAGCAAATTACAGAACAGATGTGTTGGGAAGGGAGGGGGCTTATAAAACAAACAAACAGTATCACATGCTAACTGACTTTTCAGACCAATGACAAGAGAATAAACAGTCCTACTATTGAACACTACTGAAGTAAACAAGGATTCAAGGTCATACCGTCTACTAAATTTAATATAAGATTTTATAAATACAGAAATGCCCCCTGAGCACTTTGTTACCATTCTAGGGACATGGATAACAATATAACCATGCATATCATAAACTGTTAAATTTTCACTATCAGATAACCATGTTTCAGTTAAACTAATTACATCAGAATGGCAAGAATTATCAGACCACAAATATGATTTCAGACTATCCCACTTATCTCGTATCCCACGTACATTCAAACAAAATACATTAAAGCAACTATTTAAAGAGAGAGAAGGCATGATTTTATCACAAAAATCAATAGTAGTGTGATAATTGCAACTAGAATTAACCATGGCTCCAAGAAGAGGGTTAAGTGTGTGGGCCTCTTGTTTGCCAGCACTACTTGGTTGCTCAAAGATAACTGATTTAAGAATAGAAGAATTCAAAAAAAAAGAAAAATCAGCCAGATTTACCACACATAACAAATGCACACAATATCTTCACAAATGAATAAGATATCAAACAAACAGGCTGAAATAGCAGAGGGTAAATTGAAACTAAAAAGGTAAAACTTGTAGGCAACAAGAAAAGAAAGAGAAGAAAAAAAAGCCTGTAAGACAAAGAACAATAACAAGCTACTAAGCTCAAAAAAAAAAAAAATAACAAACAATTACAAGGACAAAGGCAAAAACAAAATAAAGAAAAAGGCAAAACAATAAAGAAGCAACCAGAGGAAAGAGTTATCAATGGTTTATGGAATTCATTTAAAAAAATAATGTAAAACAACATAAATGCAAGTATAAGTAAAACCATTAGATCATAAAGGGTTAAAAAAAACAAAAACAACAACAAAACAACAGAGCTAAAAGGGGAAACAGGGTTTATTTAAGTCCTGGAATGGGTTTGGATGGGCTGCAGTTGACTAATGGAGAACATCAACTTGAGATGCCTCTTTAACAGTGATCACTTTACCATAAGAAAGCTTGGTAAGTATTTTTCCTCCACTATACCATGTAGACCTCTTCCCAAGGTTTGATTTAGCTTAGTTAAGTAGCTGAAGTCTAGGCTTTGTAAGTGACTCAGAAATAAAGACACCACTACCTTGCAAACTTTTCTTTTCTCTAAGAATAAGCTGCTGCATTCTTGGACTACAAAATTCCACAACAAGTGGGCGAGATTTCAAACCTGAGACTTTTTTTCCAATCCTTCTAACAGAAACTATGTCATTCTTAGTCAAAGGACTACCAGGAAATCTAGTACTGCAAAATCTAAGAAATTTGTTTTCAGAAGCTTCTTGATAAGGGTCTTCTTTGAAACCAAATAGGATTAGCTGATTTGAAATTTTTATTTGGTCAAACTGATCACACAGGTGATCCATATTGATTTGAATTGGCTTCAGAGATTTTTGCAGCTCTGACAAACCTGAGTCAAGCAAATGAAGAGATGATTCAAGCTTTGACATCCTCAAATCATATTGTTTTAGTGATTTTTCCACAAGCACATCAAAATCTATTTTTAGACTATTATATACCTCCTGTTTAATAATTTCCATGTTGTTAGCATCAAAAGCAGCAGGCAGATGACTAGAGGCAAGTTTTTTAACAGAGGCCTCAACTAAAGAACCAACCTCATTAGACAGTGCCTCACTGACAACTTCTGCCATAGTAGATCTAAGGTTTTGGTCATTCAGTGAATCTGCAATTAGCTTCTTCTTGCTCTTAAGGGTGTTAATGTGTGAGGTAAGCATACTAATCTGCTCATTAATAGATTCAGCTTCACTGTACTGGATGGAGCAGTCTGATTTCATCTCTCTGTGACTAGGTGGTCTATAACTATTTTTTGAGTTGTCTCCCATGATGTAGGCTAAAGTGAAATCCAAACTAGGCTAATCAAGATACAGCCCAATAGCAAAAGGCAAGGGATCTTCCGGCTGGCACAAGCAATTATAAATTATAAAAGGTTCTAATAACAGCGAAGCAGAGGTGTAGGCACCAGGCAGAAAAATAAAAAGACTTTACCTGGGGGGTCCCCAATTGCACCCCTGGGGTTGGGGCTGCTAGGCTTGCCTGCCTTTTCCACTAGACTGATAGGCAGGCTAAACCAGTTCTTCAGAAAAATTCAATTGGTTTTTTATTGGTT